>NC_079149.1:118222968-118522968 GCF_945859685.1 Eupeodes corollae
CTCAGGAAAACAACAAATCACCACAGAAAATCGAATTCTCTTGTGTAGACATCATGCACGATGACTTATCCAATATAGACACCTTCCTAAAAGCTCAAAATGCTACCAAATTTGATGTAGTTTGTTGCTTTTCGATCACCATGTGGATCCACCTGAACCACGGCGATCAAGGTCTTCAAGATTTCCTCACCAAATGCTCTAGTATTGCCAAACTCTTGGTCATCGAACCCCAACCCTGGAAATGCTATCGGACTGCAGTGCGTCGCATGCGAAGATCAGCAAACGAGAGTTTTCCAAACTTCGACAAGCTCAAATGGACAATGAGTATAGAAGATGATATCCGACAATTCCTCGAGAATCATCTGGACCTCCGCATGATTCACGAAACTGTGCCGACCAAATGGATGAGAAGAATTTGGTTCTATCGCCATCGACTCGACAAGCTTAAAACATCAGCAACTTAGACTTAAAGATTATAATTAGGATACTTTATTAGTTATTTGTACAGTTATAATTTTGATGTAATAGGTATAGTAATCGAAAGGGTATTTGTTTGTTTGTTTTTATACATAATACTTAAAAATAAACTAATTACGAATGCCAAATTGTTTTGTCGAGAGAACAGATTTGTTTTGGGGATTGTTTCGTTTCAGGGCCGAGTTGGATGGTGCATGGTTCACAACGTTCTTGGGGCTACTTTACTTCACTTCTTGAAGAAATAGTACTCGTCATATTGGGCTGGATTTCACCCGGCCACCTCCTCCCCAGAAAACTCTAATTTAACGTCGGAGGGCAAGCATTCAACATCGACTTCGTTCTCTTGGGTGTTCAATCGATTGAGGGTGATCATCATGTCGCCAGACTTGGTGCCGGTCATCAGGCCAGTTGCACTGTTGTCCACCACCACTGTCTCGGACTTTATTTGTTGAAGTTGCTGAATGGTCACAGTTTGCGGTGGCTGGTGGGGCTGGGATTGTATCGTTTGCGGATGCTGCTGTAGTTGCGAGCTCACTGTCATTGGCGTCGTCGCCTGTTGTATGATCACTTGCTGCTGAATAAGTTTTGGCTGCTGCTGCTGTGAGGTCTGTACCTGTTGTTGGACCGGGGGAGCATTGAGTATTTGCTGAACTTGATTGGTTGGAACGAGCTTGGCCGGGATGCCTGCGTCTTCGTAGGCTTTCTTTTTCAACGTTTGACGTATTTGTGACCTGAAATAGAATTCAAATAATGGTGAGATTGGCTTGGTTCAAATAATACTTATATAGTTCGCTCTCGTCATCAGGATCAGATGAAGAAAACAAATAGATACAAAAGATTCTAGTGGATGAGTGTTCTTACACTGTGCGGTTTTTAATTCGTAAACTTATTTTGCTTAGATCTTCTGAGAAACGGGTTATCGATGAGTGCAACATTTCGATTTCTTCATCTGTCCATTTGCTCCTGAGCTTGAGATGTTGTTTGATGAGGGTGAGGGAGGGGGAGAGTATTAAATTAGTGTCTGCTTCATAGGTTAAACTGCGATAGAAAATCTTACCCTGTTGGTGAATCTGAACTGGGATGTAATTGCATCGTCAGCTCCCCAAGGCGGTTGAATGCCTGACCGGCTGCAGTGAAAATCTCTCCTACCTATGAACATACACAAGACAGAGAGGGGAGAAATAATTAGAATTCATTGGTGCTTGTTGCTCAAAGAACACTAAAAACTGTTTTATGGTTGATATTTCAGATGGGATTTTTCAAGGAATTTTAGGCTTCATGATGGGAAAGTTATTTAATTTAACTTACTTTTGAAGCTGAACCCATTGTTTTCGTTTTCGTTTTGCTTTTAGATTTTTAATTTTATTTATTTTGGAGCGAAAGGCGGTATAGTTTTTATGAGGAAACGTCAAAATTTTAGATGACAGGACAAGGAAATATATGTTTGGGATTTTTGTTTTTGTTTTAGGTCAAGGGGATAATTTGTGTGGAATTGTATATGGATTGTGTATTGGGTGGGAAGTGTTTAGAAAATAAATTTTAGTTTATTAAGGTGGATACAGAATTATTTTGAAGTTCAAGAATCTCACAAATGAGCTCTAGTGCAAGGATTCACGTTGTTTATTCAAAATAAAAGTTCAAATTGGAAGTTAATTCACGATACGAGACTTACAGTCCCTGGCCATGTTATTAGACGCACTTTAGATTTTATGCAAAATCTTGATTTCCAGTTATTTTTATCAGATATTGTAATGCATTTAAATTATTGTGTATGCAGAAAATAAACTACTTCCTAGAAATAAAGCAACAGATTTAAAGATTTTTGTTTAAAATTAATATTTTCAGTTTTGTTGTTGTTGTTCTTATAATTGTTTTCAATATTTTATTGAACCTCCTTTTGCTTTAATAAGAGCCTCAATTGTGCGCGGCATACTGTCAATGCATGATTTGACTGTTTCTTGCAATTGTGGGTGGTGATTCCACACGTGAATTGCTCTTTCACTAAGTGGCCGCATCTTTAGCTACTTAACTCTTCATCAGCTCCCACACGTTTTCAATTAGGTTCATATCAGGGCTGTTTCCAGCAAGTCCGCCGAGGGATGTCTTCTTCCCTCAAATAAGTTTCTATGGAACGGGCTGTGTGGCATGGAGCTCCATCTTGAATACAAATGTTACCAAAGATCCATTCTTGAATGTTAAAAATATTGCGTATAATCTAATAATTACAAAAATTCTGCAGTGCATCAGGAATTTATTAAATGCTTTTTCATCCTTAAAAAGAGTTTAAAGAAATTGTAGGATATTGTAAATATCTGGAAAACTTGTTGAAAATGAACTTATTTTCTTTAGTTGGTAATAATTTTTCCATCACATAATGTTTTTAAAATACTTTAACAAAACCGGTGTTTTGAGGCTAAAATAAGACAAAAAACAGTTCTGAACAATAAATTTTAGTATGATATTGCAAAGTTCAAGTACTCATGTTCTAGATACAATTTAAATCATTTTAGAAACTCAGCTTATGAACATTTCCATTTGATTTTATATGGAGTTGAACTTTAATTCTTATTTCATTTATTATGTATATAGATATCTCTAAAACTTAGGCCATACAAATCCTCCGAAAAAGTTTAATTTTATGTTTTACTAACACCACCAATTGTTTGATGACAAAACAAATCTTACCAAAGCTAAATGCTAAGCGTTTAGATTCATTAAAAGTATCTGACCCTTATCTCTTATTCGTATGTTCTACTCTACCACAAGGACTTAACTTTTACAAAAATGACCCCAAGGATCATATATGTAGCTATAAATTTCTCAAAAGCTTTGTAAACATTCCAACCAGTGGTCACTCTCTTATTTAGCCTTACCCAAATTCTGTGAAACAATCACAGGAACTTGAATATTTCCCTATATTTCATAATGGAAAACAAATATAAAAGGGTCGTATTTAGCATGTTTTGATATTTCAACCAAAAGACTCCCCGATAAGTGTTTTGGGTTTTCATCCACTAAGACAATAAACTTTTGGTCTTTAACTTAAGCCTAAATAATACATTTTAGTTTGCAAACAATTTGCAAGCCATAACCTTATGAAGTGAACCTGGAAGATTTTTCATAAAGTTCAAAACAAAACAAGAATTTAATTTTCAAATAGTTTTAGAGGATAAACTTAATTAACTTTTGCAATTTAAAATATCAACAATTTTAACCTGTTGTAGGTTTAATAATTTCTTTATTTTGAATTAATGTTTGAATTTCTACAGTTTTGCAGTAAGCCAAACACTTCGATAGCCAACTTCTTCTTTTTTATTAAATGTAAATCTTTGACATTAAATGTTTCATCTAACCAACGACCAAGAGGTTATCTTCTGGGAATACATGAGCTGGTACTTCCAAGTTGAGTGGAGCAGGTCCCTTGCGGATACGACCAGAAGCGTCGTAGTGAGAACCGTGGCATGGACAGTAGTAGCCACCAAAGTCACCAGCATTGGCAATTGGCACACAACCCAAATGTGTGCACACACCAATCACAACAAGCCATTCTGGGCGTTGCACTCGTTGCTAAAAAACGAATACAAGAGAAAAATCAATAAGAAAATTCTACAAACTGGATTTAAAGCGTTTTCTTTTGTAAACTTACATCATCTGATTGAGGATCACGGAGCTCTCCAAGTGAAACTCCACGTTCGGCGGAAATCTCGCTAGCTGTACGATGGCGAATGAACAATGGTTTACCTCTCCACTTGAACGTCACTGACTTGCCCTCTGGGATGTCGGCCAACTTTACTTCGATCTTAGCCAGAGCCAAAACATCAGCTGAAGCACTCATTGAGCTAATGAACTGTGTTACCAAGGCCTTGGCACCGTAAGCAGCACCCACTGCACCCGAACCAACAATCATATAAGTGAAAGCCTTGCGACTCTCAGCACTGTCATCCTTCCTGTCTAGCCGTTTCGCTGCATCACGACGGTAGGGCGAGAAGTCTGGCACATGCAAATCAGTGTGGGCGCATCGCACTTGGGATACGGCTGCAAAAAGAAATATTAAAACGTAAATTTTCAGTGAATGACAAACTATATGAAAATGACAGTTCATAGATAACCTCAAAAAATTACATAATGCCAATAGAAGTAGACTTTTTTGCCAGAAAAATCCTACTTTTATTATGCAATTTGTAATGAAATCAGTTATATTTTGAAAATAATTACTTTGTAGTCCAGTCTTTGCAACAATTGTTGCCAAAGGAGCATCCTTATTTAAAGCAGCATCTACTACGACTGGTTTTTTCTGCGAGGTAGCTAGAACAGTTGGTTTCAAACTGTTGGAAACTGCTTGAGTGGTTGCCCGCAAGTATGCTCTTGACGCCGCGTTAATCATGTTGAACAATTTTAATACTTTAAATCGTTTGGTTTAATTTGGAGACGAAAAATGAAGTGCGAAACCCCTTTTTTTGATGGTCAGGAGGTCAGAGTAGTTTTTTCTGTCCGAGCAATGGAAAATGACAACAGTTCGTTCTCGTTAAAATCGATTGACGTTTGACATTTTGCACAAAAAATACATACAACATGTCTGCTTTTTACGAGATACAAAATACGATATTAGGCTTTGTTTACACTGTCTCTTTCACACTGGACATAAATTATGTTCCAGTTAGCAGATGTGTAGACAAAAATCTATCGACAAAAAAGTTGAGTTTGCGAATGAATTGGAATAAATGGCAGGACATACCGATGTTACAACTTCAGAATGTGAAATTTAAAAGAGATTGAAAACCATTTTTAGATTTGTTTCAATTTAATTCAAATTATGACACTATCAAGGCTAATAGAAGACGTCAAAAGGTGACACTATTTTAAAGCATATAAATTGATTTGCTGAACTACTATAGATTTTCGCTTCGCCTACCGATACCAAAACAATGGTAAGCTAATATTTAGACAAACAATTAAGCTAAGTGATACCTTTTTTTAAATATTACTTAACTGTCAAAACAAATCGCATGACCTGAGTGAAAAAAATTATAGTAAGTTTTAGATATCTTTCCACAAACAGTTTCATTAATCAAAATGACAATATTTTACCTAAAATCTTTCCTTTTTCTTATGTGAAAATGAATAAAATATTTTATTTGTGATGTTTGTAGAGAAACATGGAAGGAACAATTTATTGTGATTTGCGTACTCTGTGTAGGTTACTCAAAAACTATAATTGAAATCAAACGAAATATTTACATAACTTAGTTAAATGCTTTCAGAGCTTTTAAATTTGTGTATGATGACGGTTGTTTTAATTTAAATTAGAAAATCTTGTTTCATAAAAGAAAAGTGTACACGTCCCACTATTTTATCATTTTTAGAAGCTTTTATAGGAAAACTATAATGAAAGAAAATGATATGAAGGAATGGGTAGGTGCAGACACAATAAGGGACTTGAAAGTAAGGCAAGTTTCTAGCCTCTGATTGGCCAGCTGCCAAAAAATTACCTTCCAATTAAGGCAACTTTAATGGACAGTTGATTGGAAAGTTAGTCAAGAAAAATCTCCCTAACTAATAAGTCAAGTCTAATTCTAACAAAATGACAGTTGATCATGCTTTTTAATTCAACTGAAAGCTGAACTTTATTATTCTATGATTTATGTATTTTCTGCACAACTACATTTAATGTTTTCTGTAAATGGTTTTCTTGTCAATTCGGAAAAAAATAAGCAACATTTTTTAAAATATAAAATACAAATCGTGATGGACTTGTAGCTTGCCTGAAGAGTGTTTTTTAGACAATAATGTTTTTGGTAGTTTTTTTACTATGAATATAAAGTAGTGGTTCGCGAAGTAAAGTTCTTAATTTGTAAATTCATGACACTTGAAAAACTAATTAGTTGCCTTGGTCAATACTTACGTTCAAAGAATAAAGTTGACTAAAAATGAAGTCGCTTACGAAAACTGTCAAAACTGTCCTTGACAAAATATGTCATATTCGTGTACCTAAGCCATACATTTAAATTTTCTAGGTAAACTGATAAGGAAGTACTCAGGTGTGAGTATGTACTATTATATACTTACTATACATACCTTATGTAACTTCCACAACTAATACTTTTATATAAATACAAACGAAATTAAAAAGGTATAGTTTACTTTATTACCCCCAAAGCGCAGTTCCTGCAGCTTTTGGCGAAGGGTTGTAGTGGTTAGGTAATAGTAAACACGATGACAACGCATTGTGCGTTGGTCCACACAACATTTTCGTTTGTTCATTTTCCCAATTTTAAAGGGTGAATAGTTTGGTCATGAGTCTTATCTAAAAAAAATAAAAAAGTCGGTCTATAAAATTTCAAGTTTTCGAGTAATTATGCTTATTTGAAACTCACGACCAAATCAAAATTTATGACTAACGAATCAAAACTGTTTTTGTTCATAGTTAGAAAACATGTATCTGTTGGAACGGTATTTTACATTCATCAATATTTTAAAAATAGGGTTAGAGTTGAAACTAGAAATGTACTTCACATTATCTGCAAGAACATTTATCATGAAGGAGGACTTAAAATTAAGGTTCAATATATTATGTAGCTAAGGGTATAAGTGGACATTTTGGGATGTGCAAGCAAATGCGCATGTTTCCAAACACTCTGCAATATTGTTTTTTGGGCCACCATGCAACTCTCTAACGATTGTCCTGTAAAATATGTATGGACATATGTAGGTAAACATATGCGTGCATATCATACTAAACTACAGGGTAGTAAACCGGAATCAGTATAGAAAAAAGGGTTAATAAAACGTATGCAAGCATTAAATTACGTAACGAACTAGAAGTTTTTAAGGGGTTTTGGGTAATGGCATTGTATGTTTTTATATTATCACGAATAAATGCATGTGATACTCCAGATAATTTATAAATATTATATGCAAGCTAGAAGTTCTATAGCTATCATACATTTTACTAACATCTTACATAAAAAGGGACACCAAGTAACTTCAAAAACCAGAGTGAATGCAACTTTAACGTTAAAAACTGAGCATAGTGTCTAACGTCAGTTTTCTGTTTTAATTTTAAATTCACTTAGGCCGGTGTTCCAATCAGGAATTTTTAAGGGAACGGGTCGAAATGCTGTATTTTAAAATACTGTATGGTCAAAATTAAAAATACTGTACGATATTGTATGGTCATAATACTTTATTGTTAATATTATGTATTTCAAAATACTGTACAGTTAAAATACTTTGTCTCAGAATGCTGTATTGTCAAAATACTGTAACTCATAATAATGTATAATATTGGAAGTTTTGAAAGATCAATTAGTTTGGGGCAATTGTTTATGCAATTGTGATAGAAAAAATTCAAGTACCTACAAATGTGAGAAAGATACAAATAACTAAGAAGAAAAAAATGAAAAAGAGAAAATAAAAAGAAGATATCTACCATTTATGTTTTTTATTATTTCAGAGGACTTCTAAATTATCATAGGTACATAATGTATGTTATTGTTTAAGGGAGTTTATTAGAACATTGTGCTAAGAATAATTATTATGATGTTTTCTTAAAAAAAGTATTCTGTTTTAAAAATTCTGTATTAAAAAAAAAATTCTGTAAATAAGGCTTAAAAATAATACTTTATTTTATTATTTATAGCATTTTGAAATACAGAATTTCGATACACACAGAATTTTAAAATTTTGAGATACAGCATTTTGATCATGTAGTATTTTGTACATACAGTATTTTGAAATACAGTATTTTGAAGTACAGTATTTTAAATATAGTATTTTGATCCATACAATATTTCGACGCCAAACCCAATTTTGTATTATTTGTTTAGAACAAACTCTGAAAAACTGCTTAATACGCTGTGAACATTTCCTAAATATTAAGATTTCGTTCTGAAGTGCTTACTTGAGCACTTAAAATTAAATAATAGGCATTTGTGATTTTGAGAAATGAAAATTAGTTCAGTTTTTAATTAATAATTCTGTGTAGTGGATAGAATTAATTAATTTGGAATTAAGAATATGGTAATAGACTTTTTAATTCTACGTTTTTTTTTATAATGAATAATATATTGAACTATCAAATAATCTCAGTTTTTTATTTAGATCGTTTTGAGTTTTACTCACCGAGCGGATCTTTCTTTTTCGAGTTTGTTAATCGTGCTCTGAATACTCAGGAATCGTCATCTGAACGAAGGAAATAATTATTATAGAAGCTCTAAGCACACACTTAGGCACCGTACAGATACAACAATGATGAAACGTCAGAATGAGCCACGGGCAAACTACTGCTTATTATGTTAGTCATAAGCTCGTAGTTATATAATGGAAAAAACTAATAGTTGTTTTAAAACTTCACAAACATAGGTAACTACATATTTATAAACCTTATAAACCTTTTCATGGTTTTTTAGTACATAAACTATAGACATATGTACATTATATGGGTGCCTATATTTCTAAGTAATACAATTTCATGTAAAGTTGGCTATTACCAACAAAATTTAATTCCCTACCACATTTTCACAAAAGTTCCTATTCCTATACATACATATATAATATATAAAATAGAGGTGCCTAAATAATAACAACTCCAAGCAGAAGAAAGGAGAAAACAAAGTTGTCATTCGAATGAAAATTCAAAAACTTTTTTGAAAGTTTTACTAGCACAAGACCCATCATTCTATTTCCTTTCAAACAAAAAACAGAAAAAACCAAATCCTCTTTCCAGCTCGACAATGATCTACTTTTGAAACTACCATCCTGGCGCGCTACCCACTCCATATCCAAAAACAACATCCAGAGTCGCAACGGACAATTTGCGAAAGTAGCAAAAACGAACGAACAAGTCAGCAACCGATAGAATGAGTATCCCAGAAGTGCGTGTATTAAACGAAGCACATCGACAGACATTCATCCTACTCCCAAAAAGTATCAAGAAGAAGAACAAGTAGAATAGAATAGAAAACGTTCCCCCTCTTATAAAGATATCCACTTGAACCCCCCTTAGTAAACCCCTATAATTTCTAACATCACACCACAGCCCCAGCCTCAGCCTCAGCCTCAGCAAAACAGAGCACCGAGTATAGAGTTTAAGGCATACCAACTGGCACACATATATTTTCAATTTGAAGAAACGCACTGCCTTCTTGTTCTATAAATCTAAAGACGAAGCGGAACAAAGGCAAAGGACTGAACTGAATACTATACCATCAGGCTGTTTCCTGGCAACATCATCAGATCCCTGTTGTCGTCCTCATCGTTCGTCGTTGCCGTTGTGTCGTGGTGGTGGTCGTATAGTCGTCGTCATCTTCTTGTCCTAATACCAAAAGTAATTCCCGTGGCGCCACTGTTATTATCGGCGAGCAGCAATACAACACTGATGTGCTGTTTCCAAAACAACTCAAACCCAAAGCGTTAGCTGAGGGTGGTGAGAATGGGTGGTGGTTAGTGTGTATTTTGTATTTTGTATAGGGAGGTCGTCCTACAAGCTAGCATAATTCATGGCCTTATCACCAACGCTCAAATATACCAACAAACTTACGTACATACATACTTATAGTCCCTCTGGATACAGCGGCAAATGCAATGCTACATAACATAAAGAAGGCATGTATCCTGGTTGATTCACCGAACGAACGAACGCCCGCGCCCCAGCTCAGCACGACACTTCTGTTTTCTATATCTATCTACATACGTATGTATATACAGACGGAGTACATAAAAGTGCCCCACTTTACCACCCACCAAATCACCTCCCCAGTGGGTCACAAAAAAGTGCAAAGCTGTACAACAGGGATAGTGTGGCTTAATGTTGTGCAGCACTTTCCTTTTACAAACCAAAATGAAATGAAAGTGAAAGCGAGACGGCGATACGCGATAGCGTCATTAATACCCTTTTACGCTTTGCCAAGGACATTCAAGACATAAAAAGTGAAAGCTTGCAATTCGGCCATAACACAAATATGTACATATAAACTCCAGGACATTGGTATAGGTGGACCGCCCGCCACCACCGCGCCGGCCGTGCATGTCTTATATTCTCTTAATTTCTTTCTCTTTTTCTTATAATAGAGCCTTGAATCAGTTTCGGAAAATTCAAGTCCTTCCAGCAGCAGACATCTAACCAAACCCAAAGCACAATACATAAACACTTGCAAACTTGAACGCTCTGGCTCCGGTCAAGTGCAGTCCTTGAGAAAATACACTCTCTTGCTGTCTGATGGATTCTCTCTTTTCCTATACACTTATTTGCTATATATCGTTTCTCCTCAATCTCCGTCATGTCTCCAGACATGCGTACTTCTTAACTTTTCTTTTCACTTTCTTGAATCCTTGAATCTGTAGCTCCGGGTTCTGAAACTCAAGATTTCGCATCAGCTTTCTCTTTTTTGTTTTCCTTCCGTGAAAGTAAAATCTAAAATGTTAGTGGTTGCAAAGATCAAGGACGTTCATCAAAGAATCCAGTTCTATATACATAACTATATGTATATGTGTATATTACAGGATATGTATGTATGTATTCCAGGAAAAGGCGGTACGGGTAGGTGGGAATTATAAATCCTCATAGAATTCTGCCGGTTGACACGACTCGAATGTTGTTGTTTTTCTATATCGGTTGCTTATTTTCTAACCTCATTCTCTGTCTCCGGGGGTTAGTAAATTTTCCTTGAGAGAGCAGCAGCAGGAGGATGAGGACTGAAAAAATGTGATGTTATGAGAAATATACAAAGAACATACGCACATTTCTCTGTTTTTCTGCTTGGATGTCACAACTACTACCTACATAATGGAATATGTAGGTACTCTAATTGGAAACCAGAGTTTTAACTTGAGATCTCTTGTGGATGTTACTGCTGTTGTTGTTGTTGTTTTTGTTGTTATCGTTGCCTAGGATTAATTTACATTTTCGCTGCAAGAATGCTTTATCTATTCCTTTATACACATACAAACATTTATAGATGTATGTATGTACGACGACGAGGACGACAACGATGTACTTACAACTATTTTGCTTCAGTGGCCTAATTAATTTTCTATTCGTAAAGTTTGAAAAGCTGGGAAAGCTGTTGGTGGATAAAAGGCGTGGGATATTACGGATTCGGGCATAAATTAATGCAAATCCGAAGAAAGTATACCTATACAGGGTACTATCATCTCATCATACAAAATAAGAGAGATGGAATATAGTGCAGGAAGAGATATGGCGAAATAAATGGAATGGGAGATTTTGAGTTATGTTAATTTAAAGCCTAAATTATAGCTATAGGGTTATATCAAGCTGGAGGTTTCAATAATTGAAGTACTGTAAGAACGTACTTATAACCTAGTGCTTCAAAACTGGAGCGGCATAGTTATAGAAAGACGAGGCAGGTTGTTGATCTTTTAAAAGTTTGTTTTGTTGTTTTGTTTTTTTTTTTTTTTATTTTCAGAAAACGTTACTATACAAATTTCATTGAAATTATATTGATTTTTTGAAGGGATAGAAGAATCATCGAAAAACCGATAAACGGATTTCAGAAAATGTTACTAAACTAATTTTATAGAAACGATAAACATACTGGCTTAAAGTTGTGGCAGTTTCCTTTTATTTTCGCTCTTTTAATTGATTTACTATTATCATAACTCGAATTTTGGAAGGAATGATACAAAACAACGTGTTTAAAGCACACTATTTACGATCTTAGAAAACTTTTAGTACAAGACTAAAAAATGTTTTCCAACATTGTTAGTGGTTAACTTAATGAAGAGTGTTTTTTTAAGGTGTATAACTTTGATATTAAATAAAACATGGATGATTTTTTAAATTGGCATGAAAGAATAGCTGATCCGGATGTAGTCTAATCTGGATGACCAAATTTCACATATCTGAACAGAAAATAATCAAGCGGGTTCTATACTTATTTCCTTACTTAGGTCCTCAGAGCTGTAAGTCCGTGGGAATCCCTTAAGGGTCATAGGGCCTCTACTACGCCTACCGCGCCATCTAATACTATTTCCAGAGATGGGTTTTAGCTCCATCCAACTTTTGCCTAGTGATGCTGATTCCACCATTTCATATTCGGTTTGGCCAGAAAATCCTTAGGATGTTACGAAGACATCTATGCAAGAAGGTTTGCAGCTTTCTTGTAATGGCTGAAGTAACCTTCCAAGAGCTGTACCCATAAAGAAACATAGATTCGACATTTGTGCGAAACAGTCGTAGTTTTATTCTTAAGCTGATAGAGTTATTCCTCCAAATTTTCGACAACATATCGTACTCCGCTTTTACTTTGCTGGTGTGGCAGATGATCGCTTCCGCCTTAGATGGAGGAAAAACTTCCAAGGTACTGAAAGCTCTCCACTTTTTCCACCGGTTGAGAGGAAATATTTATTTGAGAGGATTGTCGGGTTCCGAGGCTGATAATTTTTATTTTGTCGGAATTAATTTTCAGCCCCACAACTTCTGCTTCTCTCTCCACACTTGTTGTCATTTGATGGAGATCCATGATCCTATGAGAGAGTAAGCAAACATCGTTCGGGTAATCCAAGTGCTTTAAATAGGATGTCAAAGCCCATTGCGTCCCTCCGCTACCTGACAACAAAAACAATTTTGGTGACAGAATACAGCCCTGTCTGACTCCGCTAACGAGTCGTTGTTTTTTTTCAATAAATCGATTGTGGAAGGAGCTGTGTTACATGTAGCACAGCGTTTTGTAAAAAACATTCAACTAAAAGTGAGCTTCTAAATCACTAAACAAAATTCGGTTATAGAAATTGCGATCAACGAAAATCTTGCTCTGGGCACAGCCATATAATCTACGCCTTTCTAAGTGATCCTATGGCTTTAGTTCTTAAAATAAAATCATTTGACAGTAAAAATAGCGTTGCAAAATTAATGAACTGTATCTCTAAAAACAAAAACCTTTATGATAGATGAAATATTGTTGAAGCACCATCTATAATATTATCAGCATGTTTAGTTATACAATAATTGACGGATTTTGCTTGCAGCAACTGTTTTACGGTATTATAATCGGTTTACCGGGGGGACTTGTGATGCACGGGTCTAGTAAACCCGTGAAATGCAAGACCTGTTTTTAGGGGGGTCCGATACAGTCGATTTGGCGTTGTTGCGCTCACAAAAGCCTGTCGGAATAAACATTTTTTCAATAGGGCAGCTAAATATGATCCTAATAATCTTTCAGCGAAAAGACATTTTTAGTGATGCAGCACTTTTCTATAGATTAAGAGGCATACTCACATAAAATAAAAGAACATCCAATTCATCCCGAAAAAGACAGTCTTTGATATGGATTTAGTAGCTTTATCAGTTAATAGTTCCTTGAATACGATGTTTTTCGGATCGTATGATTCAAGGATGGTCACATCACTCAGTTAAGAGAATGTCGGCACTGAAACTTAATCCCTTAAATTTTTTCTTATTGTTCTTTCACAGCCAAAGCGGGCCTCAAATCCCAAACTATAATATCATCGGAAAAATTGGACCAAAAATTTGAAAATTAGAATCTGCAGAAAATTCGTTTTCTTTTGCTTACCAACATTGGATTCTAAGCACGATTACTATCAGACACTTCTAAAAAGTATACCTAACTTCTTTTTCCGAAACAAGTCGAAATATTTTCTTCGCTTCGATTTTTATAAGATTTTTATACATACACATCTTTTCGTAGCTTCTTAATGTTCTATCCTCTTCTGGGTCTTAGCTTTGTATTAAATTCTTTAAACTTTTATTATACTACATCAAAGAAAGTAAATCCCGTTGCAGGAAGGACCAATTCCTATTCCTTTAGATACATAATTCGTATAGTAGGTATATATTTATAAGTATTTAAAGACTCAAGTGTGTATACAATCGATTATTGTTTGCGTTTGTCCCAGCTTGAGCCGAAGTGCACATAGTGCTAAATCCTTAAAGCAATATATCGCATGACTTCGCTGTGTGTAAACCGCAATTTTCGTTAGATCCTCCAGAGTTTGTGTTTGGCGATGGTGGTGCTGATGGTGCTGATGGTAACTGGTGCTGCTACTAAGGGTTATTTCATTTTGGAAATGGATGGTGGTAACGGTTAGAAAAGGCGTGTAGATATACGCCAGCAGCATACAACACGAAACACGAAGACGAAAATGAAAACGAAGACTAAACCTAGGCAACATTTTACCAAAAAGTAAATTTATATTTATAGTGGTTGCGCCTGCCATGAGCTAGGTCCACAGGATATACCCTATACACGCGCTTGTTGGCTTTTTTGGGCTTCATGCACACCAAATATAGTACGTACAACAGTAAAACGAATCTATTTATCTCCTCTTTCTAGATATAAGATGCTATGTTGTCCTTGCCAACAATGATGGCAATAGCAATGGCGATGGTGCCGACGACGACAACAACGACGACAAGATGATGTCGCTCTATGCTGTGCGAGTACGTGCGTAGGTTTGTCTTTCAAATGCTTAGGCACTGTACACCCCTTCCCATAACCAATGCTAAGGGCTTTTACAAATATCTTTTTCGAGTATCTATTCAAAGTTCTGTAATAATGTATGTGCACTCAAGAAAACGGTCGAGCGACGCAACTAACGCACAAAATAACACACATACGAGATATACGATACGTCTTATAAGAACGGAAACGAGAAAATTTTCCTTTTGATGGGATATAGCCAGGGTGAAAGTGTATGACAGTGACAGTGGCAGTGGCAGTGGCAGTGGCAGAGGCGGTAAGGAGCCTAAATACCAAAAAAAATGCCACTCGATGTGTCTGCAGATTTTATACCACAAACTATGTACAATCCTACATACCATACATCCTCTCCTCATAACATAGGTATATAACATAGCTTTCTATATGTATGTATGTAGGTATAGTATATGCCGCTTCGGTTCTGCTTATGACAAATGGTAAAATACCAATTTCCTTTTCTAGTATGCTCGAGAGCTGGAGATTTATTTTAAGACGATTTTATCTCTAGTCCCGTCCATCTCGTTGTCTTACTCTATAAGTATAAGTATAGGGTATAGGGTATATACGACTCGTTGGCCCACAATTTGGAGAAAAAGCACAAGATGACAATATTATATACAACTTTTACTTATGGTAGTGCATTTGACGGTGGAAGATGATGTTCATAACAACTATCAGGCACTCGGACTATCTTGAAATATTTCTATAGGCTACCACTAGATCCTTTTGCTTTTCTTTCCTTTTGTGTAATAATAAATTCTAGTTGAGTTTTTGGGGAAGATTTTCTCTTTCAATTCACTTTCACTTTCACTTTCTTATTTTTTTGAACGCTTTATATTCTATATCGTTATGGGAATGAACCAAGCCAAAGGGGGGAGCCATCGTGGAAGGATTCTAAATTGAATATATAGTTCACGATACTTTAACTCTATAGGGGATGAATTTGGATTTTAGTAGGTTGATTTGGTATTTGGGTCAATTGGTTATTGCATGCATATACATAATTACATATGCATATGAATATACGTACTTATGTATATAAAATGTTCAAAATGTTATACTTTATAATTTTGATTTGATTATATGTAGGTTTTCAGAGATTTTTGTTTTGGGAAAGTTTAGTGCCTTTATGTAAAAAATTACCTTATATGCGTATTCAGGTTTGTCTTTTTTAGTACATAAAAGTGATAAGTTGATAATGGGGGTAAGCGTCGTTAAGGGTATACATGACAACTTAGGTATTTTTAAATTTAGGGAATTTAGTACTTTAAAAATAGATACTCAGCTAAGCAATAGGTTTTAACTTCTCAATGCCAACTTTTTTTTTAAATATTTTGCTTATTTAGCTGAGAATAATTTTTTATTAATAAAATATGTTTGATTGAATATAAATATAAAGATTTATGTACAAATTAAAAAATATCAATACCCATATTTCAAAAACTTCATGCTATAAACAAAAGTTTTCTTACATTTTTATTTTAAAAACCGTTTTAGCATAAATGCTTCAGCGTTGTTTAAGGTTTATGTAGGAGAGGTGAAGATTTACAACTAACGTAATTTTTTTTGAAGAATAAATAAGATAATAATGAAGGAAGGGATTGACATACCTCCAAAAATTCTAAAATAATGTTGTTTCCGAGTTGTAAAAGGTTGTATCTAAAAAACCTGACGTATTAGAATCATTTTGAAGTTGGATTCGAACTAAAGCCATCAAAAGCTTTAGAAAAAGTATAATTTTATTGCTAGCTGGCAAACCAGTATTAGTTTAATTGTGAACATTTTGAATTTTGTCATGTTTCCTTTGAGTCGAGAGGACGTTATGGCTATTTTATTTTCATACCGAAAAGAAGAAAACAACAAAATTTAATTTTTCACATCTGGGCAACGACATTGGTGATGATGATTTATGAACTGAGCAAAATTAGGAAATTAAAAACTAAAAAAATACTACATGACTTATTACCGCAAAATATTAAGCAGTGAATTATTCAATATATGTATATGTATACTTTTTTGATCCGTTTTCTGCTTTCAAAATAGGAAAGAAAGTAGGAAGTTTAAGTTTAAGTTTAAGTTTAAGTTTAAGTTTAAGTTTAAGTTTAAGTTTAAGTTTAAGTTTAAGTTTAAGTTTAAGTTTAAGTTTAAGTTTAAGTTTAAGTTTAAGTTTAAGTTTAAGTTTAAGTTTAAGTTTAAGTTTAAGTTTAAGTTTAAGTTTAAGTTTAAGTTTAAGTTTAAGTTTAAGTTTAAGTTTAAGTTTAAGTTTAAGTTTAAGTTTAAGTTTAAGTTTAAGTTTAACTTTAAGTTTAAGTTTAAGTTTAAGTTTAAGTTTAAGTTTAACTTTAAGTTTAAGTTTAAGTTTAAGTTTAAGTTTAAGTTTAAGTTTAAGTTTAAGTTTAAGTTTAAGTTTAAGTTTAAGTTTAAGTTTAAGTTTAAGTTTAAGTTTAAGTTTAAGTTTAAGTTTAAGTTTAAGTTTAAGTTTAAGTTTAAGTTTAAGTTTAAGTTTAAGTTTAACTTTAAGTTTAAGTTTAAGTTTAAGTTTAAGTTTAAGTTTAAGTTTAAGTTTAAGTTTAAGTTTAAGTTTAAGTTTAAGTTTAAGTTTAAGTTTAAGTTTAAGTTTAAGTTTAAGTTTAAGTTTAAGTCTGAAGCAAAATGAGCTAGAGCTTTCTGCAGGTCATTTTGAGATACCATCACGTTACAATCAATTTTAGCTCAAACCACAAGTAGGAACTTTTTACAACCAAGGGTTTCAATTTTTCAAGAAATTCAATTCTTTCAAAGCTGTTTCCGGCGGAACAAAGCAATAATATACAAATGTATATGTATATGTATATTATGCGTAATTCGAAAAAAAGTGGTTACATTTGAATTTTTTAGAATGCGTTGTATGATTTTTAAGCAATCCATTATCTTTAACGACAAATCATTAACTAAAATTATGACAATTTAAATGACAACTGAGTTTGACAGGTGTCAAATGCAAGTGCTACAAATTCCCCTTAACCTATTTTTAATGTTTTTGGTATTATTTATAGTTGTGAAGTCCGTTTTTAAAAATCCATACAACTTTAAAGGTGATTGATTTTCTTACTGAAAACTCACTTATGTACTTTGTGTTTTCACAAATGCTATACATACACTATTTTCCATTGCAACCAAACTAGGTATATACATAAGAAAATGTATACCGGTAAACCCATTTATATAATGGAAATATAATTCAAATTTCAAAACTATATACCCTACTCTTCTTATTCTAGATTTCGTTGTCTCTTTCACACAGCCCGTGTTTTCATTTTCTCTGTTAATTAGTTCATGGATGCGGCAACGAATGAATTTAATTTCGGGTTTTAAAATCAACCTCTCTTTTCCATAAATATTCAAACATACGTACTTACATCCATAGAATTTTGCAGCCCTGCGTGCACATTGAATATTTTCAGCAGCAGCGTACTCTCGTATTATTGTAACTATAGGGAAAGTGATTAATACCGTGGAAAAGTTTTGAACACCGCACCGCACCGAACCGTACACAAAAACGGCGCAAACGGGGGTGGTGAAAAGTATATGATGATGCCCTATATTGAGATGATATACGACACCATGGCCGTTGATAAGCAAAAGTAAAAGGAAACCAAACTCAGCCCTTACAAACAATTGTAATCATCTGCGATGTTCTAATTACGATGAAAAGACGAATTTCTGAAAATGAAAATGGAAGTGTGTATGTGGGTTTTGGTGAGTGAGTGAGTGTGGGTGTTGTATATATATACGTACTATATTCATTATGCGGGGGCTAGAAGTTGAACTTGTACGATTTTAAATGTTTTTGCTTTGATGCGCCATTCTACTGTGGCATGCCCCAGTACTTAGATACCAATATCGCAGCAAAAATTAAAGGTGGAGTTAGGACGTTCGAAAAGAGAAGCATCCAAAGAGGTGGTGGTGGGCAAAGGGTGGTTAGAAAACTCACCGGGAATTAGGAATTCCATCAAACTGAAATGCTCCTTGCCGCACTCTCACTCGTACAACATCATATCCTTCTTGCTGCGTATCGCAATCGCACTACTACACCATTGGAAAGTATAAATCAATAAAATCGTTGTGTACCTACCTACATCACTATAGATGAGGAAGGTATTTCGTATTTCGATTCACAGCCCAGCCTAACAACAATATACCTACGTAAAGGTGTACTATCCGTTCCTCGGGTCGTATAGTCGTCCTCATCGTCGTCATTTGTAAACCTGATGTAAACCCCCGCCTGTAGCTGTACGCCTGCATGGTCCTGGTTCTGGTCCTAGTCCTGGTTACGAAGCAGGAAAGTACATACCTTTTTCGCATCAACATACCAGCAGGGGGAGGATGTCAAAAAACTACGGACGGAAAGAAGAGGTGGTTAGGTGAAAGGAGAAGTAGAGTATAGTAGAGAGACGTGCTCAATGGGAAATAAAAGGAATCCCTTCGAGTTTAGCCTGCCATCATCAACTTTGTATGCACACGCACTTACCAACCAATACTATTAAGTTGCCATCATAAACGCCCTATGTCGCACCCAACAACTACTGAAATGATGCTCCTGCTCCACAAAAAAGGGAGATTTTGTACCTATAGGTAGAGTATGGAGGATTAAAGATTGTACGGCTCTGTAGTGTGCTGCTATGAGGTAGATAAATGCAGGTAGGCCTATCGGTACCTATACCTACCTAGCCTGTATGTATATTTAATCTCGCTTTTTTATATTTTTAATTTGTTGTAGATAGGGCTCAAGGTCTTTAGGAGCTCTGGAGCTCTCGACACCACTCGCATAGACATAGTTTTACCTAAAATATGTTCCTCTTTTTTTAAACACAACTGTACAAGATTTACGGAGAAGAAGTTTGTTTGTAAAAATCTGTTTCCATGTAAAGATACATTTTTACTCAACGTTTTTTGAAAAATTCCATGAAACTATGTTTCAAATGTGCTGCTTTTTGAACATAATAGTCTATACCGTTGTTCTATTTTTTATGTTTAGAAGTAAAGTTAACTTATCGGAGCAAATGAAGGGATTTTCAATACGAACATACGAATATTGACAGTTGACAGCTGTATACTGTGTTGAAAAATTAGCTTTTTTAAAATTTTGTTTTTCTAGAAATTTTAGATTTTAAAGATTAGAAATTAAAGTCAAAACAAAAAACACCTTTTAATTTTGAGCTTTAAAACCCACATATATTAAACTACATAGAAATTGTTACAAAACTTTCCATCCCCAGTGTCAAAAAAGTTCGAGTATCTAGCCCAAAATAACATCAACATCACTTCATGTTACTTGATTTTGCGTTTCATAGAACTCCCAAAGTGGTATGGGCAAAACAGGATTTTCGAAAATGTGGGGCTGTGAACGTGTTTTAGTTCGTTTCTCATGACAATAAACCCCTCAAGGTGGGTGGGCGTAGCTACGGGCTATGGACATTTAGAACATACCTTTCCTATGGAAACTGCTGCGTGTTTGCCTTATCGAAGAAAGCTCAGCTCAGCAACGAAACGATATACGTTTACTCGTATAGCGTAGGAGTAAATCAGAAAGGATATACCCCCATATATACACAACGAGAGTATAAGTTTGGGGATGAGTGTTAATTGCAAGTACTCTACCATCACCAGGCCATAGCCGTGCATAGTCCCATAGTCCACACGAATGACAACAGAGTATATTAAAAAAAAAACATACAGAAAACACAGAAGGAAGGGTTCTTCTCCATCCTCTCACTTCATCATTATCTTTGCACAGATACTGTAGGATTGTTTGTATGGCTCGTGGCCGTTCATGTGAAAATAGCGGCATAGTGTTTTGATTTAGAAAGGCTTCTAAAATTTTAGATTTTTTTTTAACTTTCATTTATATTTTAAAAGTTTTACTTTTATGTGTACCGCTGCGAAAGCAGTTTTATTTCTAAAAATCCTTATTTTTCATTTGAGAATCACCGAACCCTTATAGCACAGCACAGCATAGAATATATGAGGATACTTTTTTGAAAAGGCTCTTCTTTCGGGGATGCTGTTGTTATGTAAGGACATCGAGGATAGGATATATTATAGATTGGAGACTGCTGGTATGACATGTGTGAGATTTGGTCCTTGCGTTGCGTATGGATGTTTTAAAAAAATGTAGAGATAACACTGAGAATAAACATTGATGTTGGTGTTTGTTTGAAAGGACAACACAGGGCTATCTGATGAACTTTAATCACAGTTTTTTTTTGATTTTATATTTTTATTTTCTGTTTTTGTTGTTGTTGTTAATTTTCTATAGCAAATACTGCGAATGGAAGCTCATGTGTCCCCATATTTGGTGTTTTTTTGGCAGTCTTTTTATAGAGTGCTTAATAAATGAAAAGCCAAACAGCACGGCACAGGCAAAGGCAAAGGCACAGACTGTTCTGGGTACTTTGCAATAATTCATTGAAACTCGCCATTGCCATGCTATTGCTGGCTGTGGTGATATTGCAATTTGGAAATCGATAAATTGCAATTAAGATAATGGCCCCATTTGGTTGGTTTTACCTTACCTACCTACAAAGTTCATTAATAAATCATCATTCACTTTTGGTAGATGACTTCTTTGTGGTTGGTCAGATGGGCTAAGGAATTTAAGAGTTTTGTTTGGGAAATAATTGATTTAATGTTTTATTTACAGAAATAACCACATAATCCCAGTAAATAATTTCAACGTAATGTTAAATCAAATAGAGATCATTTTCGTTTATTTGAAAGAAAGATTGATCTTTCTCGCGTAGTTAATTAACACTTTTTAAACTTTGTTTAAAATTTTATGTCATTTTCTGAGTTGGGATTGCCAAATATATTGTAAGACGTCGCGTACAATTGACAAAAACTGTTTCTGTTTGTTCTGTTCTGTTTGTTTCGAGTGCTTCGGACATTTTATGGTCACTGGAAGGACTATTTGCAGTTTGGTGGAAGAACTTGAGACCACTGATTCAGTATACGATCAATATTTTTTTGATGAAATGCGAAATTTGCTCAAAACATTTGTCACATCATCTGAAACCAAGGCAATCGATCTGGCGTTGCTCACAAGAACTCAGCCCTTCGTAGACAACAATTTGGCGAAATTTTTTCCTTGGCTGAACTTTCACTGGTACAAAATTTAGTGGAATAGATTTTGGAATAGTTTGAAAATGATACCTAGAAATGAAAATGATTCGCAGACTTTAGCTTGGCGAATTTTGCGTCGGTACTTGGGCCTACACCAGGACAAGATAAAACTGACCCAGGAGCTTAAAGTTCATGACCATAGATAACGCCTTTTGTTCGCTGAATGGACTTCGAATCGCTTAGAAGAGGACCCCAATTTTGGCCGAAAAATTGGCGTAATTGGTGTGTACTTTTTTGAAAACACCCTTATCGAAAAACCCTTTATAAATACTAAAAATAAACCACGAGCTTAAAAGAACTTAAACATTGGAGTTGGTACATGGTTTTACTTTATTTCTTAAAAAAATCAAGTTTTAAATAATTGGTCAAAGAATTTTCCAATAAGAGGTTTCATTTTGAATAACCGACTATTTAGACAATTGGGGCTTATAAAGTTTTCAACTTTTTACATGTAATAAGTAAAACTATGTCAATACCAAAATTGGAAATTTTAAAAAATCAATTACAAAAATGGTGAACAATTTTTAGTCACAGTTTTGCAAGAAAATTGTGTTATTTGTTAAAAAAATCTTGAGATTTCAATCAAAGATGACATAACTATGGTAGAGAAGTCGACAACAAAATTGAAATGTAAGAAGTTTATATTCAAACAGTAAATAAATGTATACCAAAAATGTTTGTTAAACTTCTGAAAAATTTTGAACATACACACAAATTAAATTAAAAAATAATTAATTCTAAAAATTTTAATTCATAAAGTTTTTTTAACTTCCCATAGGAAGATATTGTAATGGGCCCGATTTATCAAATTAAAAATTTTGACAATTCTCGACGTTTCAAGGACCCCAGAGTCGAACAAAATATTTTTAGAAAGGTGTCTGTGCGTGCCGGTGTACGTACGTTTGTACGTGCGTACGTTCGGGATCTATAGTTCAAGAAGCAGTAGAGATATCGACTTCAGATAAATTTTTGTATACAGATAATAATGCAGAAAGGGCTCTCAAGAAAATTGCGTGGGTGGTTTCTTTTTATCACAAGCGTTTAAAAAATGTGAACATTTTGGTTAACACTAAATATCTCACGAACCAATGACGCTAGAGCCTTGAATTAAATTTTATATTATATATTGTAACGTCATACCAAACGAGTATATTTTTGGAAAAAAATCAAATTTACGGTTGTTTTTATAAATCAAAAAAACTGAACAAAAAAATTTGTCACCTCGAAAATTTTACGAATAAAAATGGTTTCATTTCCAAAACCGTTTTTTGAAACAAAAAATAATGTTTTTAACATCTGATAAAATTTTGAGAAAAATCTAATTGACACTTTATGAAAATACTAAAAACCGAAACCAAATTTTAGCAAAAGTTGGTAAAATTTGAATTACGACTCAAATATCTTTTCAAAAATTTGAGATTTTGGCTTCCAACTAATTTTCACTTATATTAAATACTGTTTTCAACATTCGGACAACTTTGAAATAAATCGAGTTGACAGTTTTTTTTACAAAAATAAAAACCTAAAAAAAACGTATAAAAGTTGGTAAAAATTGATTTTCAACTCAAATATCTTTTCCAAACTTTGAGATATTGGCTTTTTTTACTATTTCAAGCTTTTGAAAAATATTATTGTCAACATTTAGTAGGCTTTTGAGAAAAATCTAATTGACAGTTTTTTTTTACAAAAAATAAAAAGTTAAAAAAAAACAATACTAAAACTTAGGAAAAATTTACTTTCGGCTCAAATAGCTTTTAAAAAATTCAAAATATTGTCTTCAAACTGTTTTTATTTCACAGAAAATATTGTTTCCGATATTCAGTGATTTTTTTTATAAAAATTCAACAGTCTGTTTTTTCATAAACAAAATACAATCTAAAAATTGATGTTCGGTTCTTGATATCTCTCAAATTAATTTCATTCATTAAATTTGTAAAAATTTAAGAAATGCTACTAAAATTGGTAAACAATTGTTTTCGACTAAAAATCTATTTAACAAAACTAGATTTTGAAACTAAAATATTTATTTGTAATGAAAATATTGTTGGTAATTTTAAAATGTTTAAGAATAATTCAACTGACGACTTTTTTAAAACAACACGAAAACCTACAAACTTTTAAGCAATGCAAATCGGCAGACGGGATGGGATATCATCAGTGCGGGTCGCATCCCAGCCTCTTTTTTTAAAGAAATTAAATGACATTAAAGTTTTCGAAGATAGGTATACTTATCTTGCAGGTATATTTTTAAATTTCAAACTATATAAATATTATTTTAAATATCAAAATAAAACAACTTATAAGAAAACCCTATAGTGTCTAAAACTTAATAAATAAAAATTAATCTTAGATAAGACTTCGCCTAATCTAGTTAATATGTTCATGTCCACTTCTTTCTATCTCAGCTTTTATAAAAATATACGATTTACCTAATATCTATCTATCTATAAAAAAAAGCTTCACGATCATTAGAATCGTACACATGAACGCATGCTTCTCCTCGCTTCTCGGCTAATGAACTTTTTCAAGGTGAGCAAAAAACTTGCGTTAACACAGCGCATCGAACTCTTGCAAACTTCAATGCTAAATGCTAGAGTGAGCGCTGTGCGGTGCGTGTTGAGAACTTTTTTGTGCTCGTTGTTGACGCACCCTGCTTTGCTATTTTAGAGCTTAGAAATGTTGTTTACCACTTTGAGTTGAATATTTTTTTTTATTCTTTTTTGTTTTGAAAGCAAATTTCTAAGCTTTTGCACCCGAGTGATCGCATTTTGTTAATATGAATGTAGGGAATTAGACTGATGCTTTATTTTTGCTTAGAAATAAAAAGGCATTGTTTGTTGCAAAGTGCGGTAGAAAGAGAGAAAGAAAAAAAATAGATTTTTATTTTTTGGGAATATGCGTCAGCCATGTTTTATTCAGAATCTTCTATTATCGTATATAAGAAAACATACATAATAAAAAAAAGCTATCCGAGCGCTTTGGCATGTTTTTGGTTTTTTCCACACTTCTTATGCAGAGTGCAATGATCGGAATAAGATTTTTGAAGGTCACACTATTAGAGTGTTAAGTCTTGCCTGATGTCTATTTTAGGTTTAAAATCTGTATTTTATTGAAAAGAAAAAAAAACTTCTTTACATATATTTAGGATAGAAAAATAAAATGCTTAATTTAAAAAGGTAAACAACAAAATTAGGTAAAGGAATAATCTAAAACAATTTTTTTTAATCTGGATTTTCATAAAGCTTTATTTTTTATTTAAATTTGTATTCTAATTGGTTTGCGAGCAAAAAAATAGGTAAAGTCGTTAGGTACTCATATACTTAAAATTAAATATAAACGGTAACATAAAAATTCACTTTTTAAAATGTTTGTTTTCATTTTCTATATGAGTACAAAAGAGTTATCAAAGTAATGCGTATAGGTAGGTACCTAGGTTTATAGATATAAGTATAGGGGTTCTTGTATCACGGTAAATACGTGAAAATATTTTATAATTTTAAGCTTTAATTGTACTAAGCACGCAGTTGTCTATTATTTTATAGGTCAGCGTGACCAGAAAATAAAAAAATTTGGCGACAACAAAAATACAAAAGTACAAAAGAACTACGATAGGTAAGCGGTAAGCTGAATCAAAAAAGTTTTGTCTACTTTTTGTTTGGTTTCATATCTTTGTTATTATTATTTTTTTAAATGCTTTACATTAGTTCTATCATAATATAATCATCTAGTTGATGTTGATAAGAAAAGTGAAACTGAAATAACTTTTCAAGGTCGTGAAATAGTTTTTTTTTGATTTCGTTTTCGAATATTTTGCTATACATATTTTAATTTACAAACTCGGTGAGTAAAAATCTTTTTGTATTTAATGTACCTGGTATGCATACATATGTACATACATATGCATGGATGTATTTTGATGTTCATTTACTGCAGTTAAGTTGATAAAGTAATCTGAAAACTTCCTTTACCAATTTTTAAAATGTATATTTTCAAAATTTTGAAAGATTGAATAAATTAAACTTATTAAAAATTAAGGTTTAAATCTCAAGATATTGGTCAGCCAATTGCAAGTGCTTCTTCAAGAAATAATTTTGACAGAAAATATTACGTGCAAAACTGAAAAGTGTGTCTGAAATGTTTTAAAATCATAGGTATTTGCAGTTGAAATACATGCGTGACGGAAGTATCGATCCATTTTTATTTGGCATAGTTTTTATTTGTCAAATTTGTATAAATGACATTTTTAAAAGTCACAGCTGCCCAAATAGTGGCTATTTAAAAAAAAAACCCTGAAAATAGAGACGAATTTTATTCCAAATAGACTTGAAATCAAGTTAATATGTTTACCGAATGCTTTAAATTATATATCAACGTTAAAAACAGCAGAAATATCGCATAAAGTGACATTTAACGTCAAATTATTTTCAGATTGAAGATGTAGTTTCTGACGGAACTGAAGGGGCTAAAAGTTTGATGTCAGTATTCCTACACTAATTACAGACTATTAACAGATTTACCAATATAATCAGATAAGTCAGACCTTTTACAAGAGCTTCTAGTATTCAATCGGTTGGCAGAATTTGTACCAATGGCTTAAATTTTTGCTGACAGGTGGTAAGCTGTTTAATTTAGGCAGTAACGAAAAAATGTATAGCAAAGGGTTATTCATTTTGCGGTTTGAAAAGCATTGGGCTGAAATTTGACATCTGTCGTTTTTTCCAGTTGAAAGTCTGACATTTACGAAAATCGATCGCAAAACTATGACACAAAGCATACAAATTGTTAAAACCTACTGCCACAGCAACATATCGTGCCTTAAGGGGAGATTCGCTGCTGTAAGTAAAAATGTTCCCGAAACCCGAATGTAAGAATTCCTCATAGTATAGGAATTAGGACTGTCTTACGGTGGACGGTGGCGCGGCGACTTTTCAAACAATATTTTCTTTAGCAACGAATCACATTTCTCACTCAGTGGGTAGGTTAAAAAATAAAATTGTCGTATTTGAGGTTCTGAGAATCCTTAAGTAATTAAAGGGAGTTCATTATATCCACAAAATGTCAATTTTTGGTGTGATGTCGACGTTCAAACTTTGTCTTCAAATATCTTTAAAATGACATTTGTCAGTACTGACAAAGGAATTTTAAAGTTTTGCTTTGCAAAATTTTAAGTTCACGCATAATTGTAAGTCATTTACACATTTTTTTCCCAACACATCTGACTATCATCTGTGTTTAGCTTTGATACGACCATTATTAGCTATTTATTTTTTAATTAATGAAATAAACGGTTGCAATTCGTCAAGACAGTTATTTGTTGACAGAAACTATTTCAATCAAAAAAATCTTGCCACTAGAGTACAAAACGAAAAAGCTTTAATGTATAATTACTCATTGCATGTTTCTAATTCTATAAACGCCTTTTTTGCTATCGCATTAGCTTCATAAGCAAAGTTTAATGACCTTCTGTTTTCTAATGCAAACTCACTGTGCGAAATTTTGTATAATGTACATTGCAAAAGAACAAAAAGATTGCTATAGAAATTCAAACACAGTCATATAACCTCTTGGTTCCCATTTGTTCATTTTAAAAAATCATACCGCTATAAGCATCATATTGACTTATATAGGTATGTAGGCACGAGAACCTATGTTTGTTCTTCAATAAGCGCAATGTTTTAAGAAATTTCTTAGGTAGGTTAAGTTGAAATTTCTATAGGTTTCTATAGGCGTTAAAAAATATTGCAATACAATATTAATAGTGGTTAAAAATACATCCAGGTACGTAGGTGTACAATAATTGACAAACAAACTACCCACGCCAAGAAATTTGTTCCTATTTTTTTATTTATATAGTACTTATTGTTTATTTCCTTTTTCTAATTTTTATGTGAACGACTTTTTCAAAGTGCAATAACCTATTCCTCACCGTATTAGGAATCATAAAATTCAATCTCGGTAGATATTTGTAAGATCCAATTATAGCTTCCTTTAAAGGCAAGCATTCATACATATGTAGGTACATACTCAATATTGGTCGAACATTCAGTCACTTTGCATCAAACACATCGCGGATTCTTAAAACAAAAATAATTTATTACTTACCTACTTCACTATCTTCAAAAAAAACCTGTTTATTGTCCCTTTCTTGAGTTAATAGTCTAGGTTATAAAGTTACAAAAAATGTGTGTTATTTTATTCTATACCAACAAATTATACTTTTCTCTTAACAACTTACTATACAAATGGCACACTGGGCGTATACGCACTTTTGTTATTATTATATTATTTTATTTATAATTAATTTGTATGTCCTCGGACCTTTCTTGTGCATGTTTCCTATTTTTTTTTTAATCAAAACTTGAAAAAAAAAGGAAGAACATTTTAAGCTTTTAGAAAATAGCTTAAAAAGGTTTTATTCTATTTCAAAAATACTGAACAAAATTTATAAAGTACGATATAAAGTATAAATAATTGCCCTCTGTTGGGGCAGGCACGCATATTAGGCTTATGTTGGCGAATTCAGCCTTGATTGTCGTGTTAAAACTTTAGACTTTTTGCCTGAATCAAGTTCCAACAACAAATCCACACCCAAATAGATGCTGCCTTTATTTTCTGTAGCAGTTTCCGTAGTATAAATAGTAGTCTTTAATTTTGCGTTTGACCCGTCCATCCCATCGCGCTCCTTATATGCCTGGACACCAAATATGTCGTAGAAGCCCTGCAAGGTGTTCACTACGTAGTTCAACCTTAACGGAACTGTAGACGCCACCGTTGATTTCATCTCGGGAATTCCTCCGCTATCGTCTGGATAAGGTGATGTGCCTAAGTGTAAAAAACTCTCCCCCCTCTCACCTTTGCTGCCCCCAACATCTTTCTATTGGGGTTAGAACCCAATCTCCAGTTGAGGTGCTAGGCACCCGATGTTCACCGCGGGGAGGTGAGATTAGGAGTTGATAGACGGAGGTGGGTTTTGAGAAAAACCTGTGGAAAACCTTGTGTCGTTTTGAATGCACGTGTCTATTATTTGAACATAATTTTTAACATAGCAATTTAATAAACGTGAAAATGTTCATATACCTCACGAACCAATAACGCCAATTACTTGAAATAAATTGTATATTATATATTGTAACGTGAAACCAAATAAATATATTTTGAAAAAAATGCAATAAACTGTTTTTTTTATAAATCAAAAAAAAAACTGAACAAAAATATTTGTCACCTCCAATGTTTTACGAACAAAAATTTTTTTATCTCCAAAATAATTATATGCAACGAAAAATAATATTTTTGACATCTGGTAAAATGTTGAATAAAATCGAATTGACAATTTTTTTTATAAAAAATAAAAACCTAAAAATAACATTACTAAATGTTGGTAAAAATTTATTTTAGACCCAAATATCTTTCAAAAATTAAAAATATTAACTTTAAATACGTTTTATCTAAAAGAGAATATCAGTAACTTTTTTGATGAAAAAATAAAATCTACAAAAAATAGTACGCAAGATTTTTAAAAATTGATGTTCGGTTCTAAATATCTCGTGGATAAAAAGATATTAATTTGAAATTAATTCCATTCATCCAATTTGTGT
Organism: Eupeodes corollae; assembly: GCF_945859685.1. Classification (NCBI taxonomy): domain Eukaryota; kingdom Metazoa; phylum Arthropoda; class Insecta; order Diptera; family Syrphidae; genus Eupeodes; species Eupeodes corollae. The sequence continues at coordinate 118,252,661 of NC_079149.1, forward strand.
TTGTTTATATAGGAAATAAACAAAATTAAGAAATGGAACTAAAATTGGTTTCGACTAGGAAGCTCGTTAACAAAAATAGATTTTAAAATCAAACTTTTTCATCATATGCAAAAAATTGTTGGTAATTTAAATTTTTTAGAGTAATTCAACTGACAACTTTTTCAACTTAACACGAAAACTTACAAAACGTTTAAGCAAGACAAATCTATAGCGTCTTTTTTTTTAATTTTGAATGTCCTTTCAATTTTCTTGTTTTCTATTTTTTTTTAATATCAGAACTTGAAAGAAAGAATAAAACAAAATTTCAGTATTTTTAAAAAAATCTGAACAAAATTTGTTTGATCCGATATAAAATGTATGTTAATTAATATAATAAAAAAGAAACACCATAAAATATCACTCTGAAATTTATAAATTAACATATAAAAATGACAGATTTTTGACATTTGCTCTTTATTCAAAATATAATAATTACAAACTTCCTTAATCTTAGTGACTGACGCTGGCCCTGCTTGTTATCTAAAACAAATCTGACATTTCTACTCACTTGTTAAGATGGCTGTCAATTAGCTCTGTTTAATTCTACTATTTCCGCAACAACACTAATGTCAATGTTTGGTTCTTTTTTTGACCGCAACGATAATTCCCAGACTGTAAATAACGATTTGTATTTTGCATCGATTGGCCTACCCGCAAGAAAAATAAAAAACTTATACACACATCATAGAAAAACATTCTATAGATAAGTTTTATTTTTATTTTTTAGTTTGGTTTGGTTCGGTTTAGGTAGTTTTGTTTATTTCTATATTTTTCTTGTTTTGTTTTCACATCGTTTATTGTCGCAGAAATCTAATCATTTCTAATGCCTCTTCCTCCTTGCTTGCGTTTCTAAAGTGAAAAAAAAAAAACAAAATTAATTTTATTTTTCAAACCAAATCTCAAAACATCAAGAAAACAAAAAGAATAGAAAAATAAAACACAAAACTTTGGTTTCTTATAGTACATATTCGCGCATCCAGAATAGACACTTTTGAAACTATGCGATGGATGGATAGATGGGGCCAGTGACCCTCTAACCTTGAAACTTGTATTTTAGTGCAAGATCTATGCGGGAGCGAAAAATATCAAAGAAAATAAAAGTTTATTATGTGCTTTTGTCTCTTTTAAATCTTCAGAAAAATATACAAGAGAGAAGAGAATTAAAAACGAAAAGAAAATAGAATGAAAAGAAAAAGAAAATAATAGTTTTAATGCTAAAATATTCATATAACAACAGTGTTATGATCTGTAAGGAAAAGAACTTTGTTATTTACTACACAGAGGTAGAAAAAAAGCTCTTAAGCTATACGCTAGACGATCGACGATGGGTCTCAGCTGGGTGGGTTAACATTTTGATAAATTGTTTCTTGTCACAGAAAGGTGGTTAAAAATATGTACATATATAACTGAAGAATATTGGCAAAAAAGAAAATAATACAAATATAAGCATAAACTTTAACTATAAAGAGGTTCATATTGTAGGTAAGCAATAAGAAAAAATTATGTGTCATTTAAGATAGCTGGATGGCGTGATTGATTGTATGTATCATGCTAGCTGAATTTATCTAGATTTTGAAATAAACCTAATTAAAGATTCTGAGTTTGGAAGTTGCATTTTTGAAAAATATTAGAATCAACATTATTATATTCGGTGCTTCAAAACATAAAAAATATTACTTTCTAACTAAAAAAACTATTTACAAAATTAAGTAGGCTTTGGAATTTCGTGTGTGAAAAATTAACGTGTGTTTAAGAAAACAAATTTGAAAAAGAAATTAAATATGTACAAAGATAATTTAGGTATTTTAAAAATGCCCAATCCATTTGAAGAACAATTATAAAAGTGTTATAATATGTTATGTACTTTTATAATAAAGAATCTAATTTGAAATTGAAACGTCGAAATTTAATGCAATAACGTTTTCGAATTTTGGCCATTTAGGTAGGGTTACACATTATATACATTTTAATATATTGCATAAATGAAATTTAAAAATTAAGAAAAAAAGTTTAAGGTACCCCGTAGGTTGGACATTTTATAAATACATACCTACATAGTTAATTAACTGAAAAGATTTTTGAGAATGATCTATTCTAATTGTATTTTTCATTGCATCTAATTTTGTTAAGTATTTCACCATCGCGTGACATTAAAGAATCATAAATAGCTTGAACATTAAATTTTGTTATAATTATGCATTTTACAGTGTCGGCCACCAATTTGTTTCTTTCTTTTGTCCACTGCGAATTAATCAAAGAAAAAGCTCTTTCAACATCGGCATTGTGACTAGGAATTGCGAAATAAAACTTCGCAATTTTATTTAATTCACTGAATAATTCTTTGGAGGTAAAACTTTTAAAGAATTTAGTCCATTTTGTGTTAACATTAGTTTCATCGCAAGATTACAAAATTGATTGAAATAACGCTCTGTCCCTAACATTAACACCTTTTACCTGAATATAAATCAAACATGGTTCAACTGGTTTCCACGTTACGTTTTTATCATTGAACTGCATCCACGAAAAAACTTTAAATTCTACGAAAGGTTTTAGCCAGGATTCAATATATTTGACAGTTACATTATAGAGGTTATTGGTATCAATTTTAAATTTGTTTACTTTTTCTTGTAAACCAGATTCAACAAGTTTTTTCATGATAGATTTAATTTTGATAGGAATAAAATTACGGTCTCAAACAATCACGGTCTCAAAATAGATATTAAATGAAAAACAAAAACATTCAGGAGTAAATCCAATCCACCAACTGAAAAAGATGATATTGACGTTTGACAGCCAAAAAATTCTGTTTGTGTAAATGCTGTTGAATCAAATTCTGTTTGTTTGGAATTTCTCTTTCTAAATGATTGGTTCTGTTCATTTCTTTAAAATTATTACCCGCGATTGAGTTTTAGAATAGGAAATACATAAAGAACATTAAAAATTAGTGATAAAAAAGGGCAATCCCGGACAATCAGCAAAAACTATCCCGGACATTCCCCGCATAGGTTAAAAAGAGTACATGTCCGGGAAAACTCGCACGGATGGCAACGCTACATTCAGGGATATAATTTAGTAGGATCAAGATTTGTTTTTAATTTTAGGGGATAAGGGTCTTTGGTTAGTGTTTGGGACGCCTAAATTCTGTCTCAAAGCAGCAACCATTTTTTCGCTCAATACTTTTTTTGTTTTGGAACTTATATTTTCGTTAATTTTGTATTGTCCTCTATTTTAGAAACAATCATAGATATAGATTTCTAATAATTTTATCATTTTTTTTAACTCTACAATAGAAAAGAAATGGAAATATTGGTTGAACTCATTTGAAGTAACAAACGGGTTAAAATTCATAATCTCGTTAGTCGGTCTTACAAGCTTTTTAGAAATAAAAAATACAATAAATAATTATTTTAAATTAAAGGCAAGGATTATTTGCCCATTTGAGTTTTTAAATAAACTAACTCATTAAGTTCAATAACATTTATGTCAAAATAATTCATCGTGAGCATATGTCAAGGATACTTACAAGGTTCTCAATTGAATTTTATAATATACTTACGACACAGAGTATTTTTTAGGTGAATTGTTGCCAAAGTAGAACCTGGTAACTAGAAGGTTAAAGGGTATTGCTTGAATTTGTATAAGATTTATAATACGTGTTTTTGTGTCTGTTGATTTGTCTTGCTTAAAAGGTTTGTAAGTTTTCTTGTTTTGTTAAAAAAGTTGCCAATTGAATTATTCTAAAGAAAAAATTAATTAATAACAATATTTTATATATGATGAAATAGTTTGAATGTCGAAAACAATATTTAATGTGAGATAAATTAAGTTTGAAACCAAATTAATTTTTGAATCGAAAATCTTTTTTTTTTCGAAATTTAGAAATGCTTAATTTAGGTTTAAATTCTTTTCATAAAAAACTTTTAATTCGATTTTTCAAAAATTGTATCAAATGTTCAAAAAAATATTTCTCATTATATCATATTAGGTCTAAGCCAAAACTTAAAGTTTTGAAAAGATATTTAAGTCTCAAATCAATTTTTACCTAGGTTTTAATTTTGTTTGTAAAAAAAACTGACACTTCGATTTTTTTCAAAAAGTTACTCAATTTTGACAAAAATATTTAAAAAAGAAAAAAACAAATTTAGTTTAAAGCCAATGTCTCAAAGTTCTGAAAAGTTATTTAAGTCGAAAATCAGTTTTTACTAACTTTTATTAAATTTTGTTTAGCTTTTTATTTTTTGTAAGAAAACTGTCAATTCGATTTTTCTCAAAATTTTCCAAATATTGAAAAAATTATTTCTTATAAGATAAAATAAGTTTGAAGCCATAATCTCAAATTTTCGAAAGGGTATTTCAGTCGAAATTCAATTTTTACCAACTTTGTGTAATTTTTTTTGGGTTTTTGTTTTTTATAAAAAAAACTGTCAATTCGATGTTTCTTAAAATTTTATCAGATGTTAAAAACGTTATTTTTCGTTCCACAAAACTGTTTTGGAGAAAAAATCGTTTTTTTTATTCTTGAAATTTTCGAGGTGACAAATTATTGTTCAGTTTTTTGATTTATAAAAAAGAACGTTAATTGGATTTTTTTCAAAAAATATACTTGTTTGGTATCACGTTATAGCAAATTATACAAAATTTAATTCAAGTCTCTAAAGTTTTTGGTGAGATATTTGGGGTTAACCAACATTTTCACCTTTTTTGTAAACTGCTATTGTAAGAAAACTACGTACGCAATTTTCTTGGGAACCCTTTCTGCATATTTCTGCATTATTATCTGCATAACAAAATTTATTCGAAGTCAATATCTCTTCTGGTAATTAAGCTATAGACGACGAAAAAAAACGTCGCGAATGTACGTACACACACACGCACAGACATCTTTCTAAAAATCTATTATTTCGACTCTAGGGACCTGGAAACATCGAGAAATGTCAAAATTTTTATTAATTCCATAATCTTTAAAATATTTCCTGCATCTTTTTTTTTGTGGACACCATTGTAAAATTATCTTCTTTGTTGTATAATCTTTCAGGAACAATTTTTTTAATTTGTTAAGTAAAATTGCCTCCTAAGTAAAAATGTAAAACTATAATTTTGAGAAAAATGTGTTTTTTTTTGTAAATATCTAAAGATTAAAAACTTAATTATCTAGTTTCCCATTTTTAACGGTCGAAAGTTGTAACTTATTTTAATTGACTGTTTTATTTAAGAACAGAATTATTTAAACTTTGTCTAGTACTTTAATGCTGTCCACATCCTTTTTTAAGGTTATTAGCTTCCAACTTAATATAAGTCATCTTTAGACATTTAAAAGCGTTACAAATATTTAATGTTATCTTAAATTGACATTTGTAAGCGAGTTGTCATTTAAATTTCTACAAATTATAGAATGCATAGGTATACAGTACATCAAAACAACTCATAATTCAACTGCTGATGGGCATGGTGCAAGATATGGCTGCATTGTTTTATTTCAAAAACGTTAATACATTCAAACAATAATAAAGAAGGAACACATAAATAAAGACCACAAAACCATTGCATGGCCAAAGCAAAATAAACAACAAAAATCCAATTTTTCATTCCCAAAATATTTAAGATTCTTTTGAATCTCGGCCATACTTCCTCTAATTGTATTATGCTAATTTCTGGACAGTGACTTAATTATCATGCCCATTCCTAAAACTTAATATGCTAGATTTTTTATTCGTAATGAAATCATGAAAAAGGGTGCGTGTTTTAGCCAAACGATATGGAAAACTAAAAAAAAAAATTGAATAATGTATTTAAAAGCGATATTCTACGCATCTGCAATTACTTCACGTCAAATTTGCTCGCTACTTATTTCAAACACATTAATTACAGAAGGGATGGTATATCGTTATAGCGTATTAAACACCTTTCTCCCTCTCCGAAGCACCTATTTTCATACCCTACATATAAGTAGCATGAATTTTGATTAATATTCATTCTTAAGACTAAAATACTGAAGCTATAAAGGATATTCGAATCGTTTTTGCGTTACTGGCCACGATCCATCTCAATCTCTCCATCCATCGTCGTCGTCGTCGTGTTGTACTGAGCTAATCGCACAATACCAGAAAGTAATATACTATTGTGCAGGTTGAAAGTACATGTGTGATGGAACGAGGTGATAAGATTGCGTATACTCCAGCCGTAACTCCTATATACGAGTGGATATGCCTCCAAAAATATGCCCACCTTAATTTCTGTTCGTTCGTTAGTATGTAAATATCCATGCTTACATGAAATCAGAGTTGAAGTTGATTGGGATTTTGCTTGTCATAAGGCCATCGAGCTTTATTAGCTATAATGTATAGTATAGGGTGGAGTTGTTTTAGCTATATTCAAATTTGTTCGACTTTTTAAATACACTCCCCATCATTTTATAGGTTTTAATATCGTATATGTATATGCAAGTAGGTGGTATAAGGCGGTGCGCGGTGTATATGCATATAGTAAGAGTATAGGTATAGGAAAAGGAAAGTCTTTATAATGGAAAAAGCCTTACTGTGTAAATTTGTATCCATTAAGAATTTTCACTTGAACAAGGACATAAATCATAGCGTTGATGGCTGTTACGTGGTACACGCTATACATTGTTTTTCCACTTCAAAACTTTATGGTTCTAAAGATTGGAAATATAATAATGTGTTGAAGGATTCTAAAGCACATACAATATACATATTCTTACATATATGGAATTTACCGAGGTTTGGTCACTGGAATTTTAGAATTTCTTCTTTAGTCAGTATGGACAAATATTTTTAAAATAAATTATTTTTGTCTTTAATAATGTCTACTGTATAATCGTTTAAGGGCACTAAAAGCAAGTTATTATTTTGGGTCGCATCCTAACCTCTTTTGACTTGCGACATATGAAAATGAACTACATATGTATATGGCAAGTATTACATTTGAACAAATTTGAACTCGTGATTTTAAACAAGTACGACATTAACATGGTGAAGAAGTCGAAAAAAAGTGGATCCCGCCCGTCTGTTTGACTGTGATCGCCCCTACAACGCAAACCAATTATTGAATTCAAATTACAAAATAAGGCTTTTAAGCCGATTTGCAAAAGTCGTTTAGTATTTTTTTTTTCATTCAAAATTTTTGGGTAAAAATCGAAAATTTCAATTTTCTCAAAAGCGATAATATAGATTTTTGCTATTCTTCTCTTATATGCATTTCTCCTATCACAGTGTTAGTTGCCATACTTCTCCAAAACGGCTTAACAAATTTCGATGAAATTGACATCGATTGTTGCAATTTCCTACTAATGAATGAAGAATAAAGAGCCATTTATGACCACATCATGCTCGCAGTTTTGGCAGGACAAGGTGGATTTTTTTTTTGATGCACCATTCTTGTTTTGGTTTCGGTGGTGAATGGTGTTCGGCTGTGGCTCCTTGACATCCTAAAATATGTAAAAAAACTTTTCTGGATATGTTTCCAGCAATCTTATTAAGGAAACATATTCTCCTTCAATTTTCCGATTTGCATTAAATGGAGGCACATGAAATCTTTTTCTTGTTTTGTTTATTAACATGACATCAAAAACTTTTTTTTAAACAAATATAGCTTCGAAACACAAAAAAAAATTGTCAAAGTCAAACTTCATTCGCGACGAATTAAAAACTCTCATGTGAAAGAAATGTTAAAACGCGACGAATATTCGTTCATTCGTTGGTCGTTGGTCGTTGGTCGTGCTCATGTGAATAGTGCTTTAGAAATATGCGACAGAAAAGTTACTTCATAAAAAATTGGAAGCATTAAATTACCGTTCGATTTCTGAACGAAATTATTGATTCACAAGATCCTCTCATTGACCAGATATTTCCCGATGTACACAGACAATATACAAATTATGAGTGGCTTTCAGAAAGAGCAATTTAAGCAACAACAAATGTTAATGTTAACGAATTAAATTTCAAGATACAACATTTGTTACTAGCAGGAGTCTTGGTATCATACAAATCTATTGATGGTCGGGTAAGCTAGTTTTTCTCTAAAATTTGTGTTCTTAACTTTGGTTCCTTAAAAAAATACTTTTGAATAGCTTCAGAAGGAGATTTAGAAAATAATGAACCTATTTTAATCATTTTTCGACACAAGCTCTTATACTGTCTAAATAGTATTTGATGATCGAAAATTAAATTGTTTTTAAATCAAATAAGCTAGAACTTCAGAAAAAATAAGGTAATATTTATTTAAATATGTTAATTAATATCAACTTTACAAATTCAACTGAACACCTGAGCTACAATATCAACAAAGACGTGTATAAAGTTACATGTAAGCTGATTGATGCTTAATGTATGCGAATTTTCTAGCTTGTCTTGGTCTTAAGCTACATATAAGTTTATCTTAATCTAGCATCAAAAATCAATTCTAAAATGAATCCCAATAAAACCGGAAACTATTTCTTTCACACAGCACCTATAATTGAATCAACATTTTATTTTTATGTAAGTATAACTGATTACAATAATTATTGTTTTAAAGGTCAATAGCATAACCTTGAAATCAAAAACCGTGATGTTTGAATAAAAAACATTTAAATCTTAAAAAAGTGTAACAGATTTCGGCATTTAAATGATCGAAAGCCTGTTTTATTTTTTATTGTATTGTATTGCACTATAAAAAATGCATGGTGTTGATTAGTTATGTAAGAAATTTGAGGTTTCGCTCTTATTTAAATAAAAAAAATGTTAAAAGTGTGAATGTGTCACACAACATGTCATTGTAATAAATTAATAAACGCTTTTATGTATTGGTTACATATAAACAGATAATCCACACGAATGTAAAAAAAAACTTAGAATTTCATTGTAAAGAGTAGAAGAATTGTAAAATAAAAGTAAACAAGTTATCGAAACAGGAAGTAAAATAAATTTAAAGTTAAGGCATTATACCTAACTTCAATATACAGGTACTCTTTAAATGCGCTTGTAAAAATTGAAGGGCTAAGAGTATATTCGTCTATAAAAGTTAGTTTTTTCTTTTATAAGTGCTTTTAACTATCAAGGTCTAATGTTAAAAAAAACTTCCGTGCATAAATTATTAAACATATATTTTACTTATAGGTACATAAGTAACAGAAAATAGCTAAAGGCGACATATAATATGTAATTTGAAGGGCTTTAGGTATCTCCATCATCAGATAATTAATTTTTGTTATTTGAATGGCAATTGTTGATGCAAAAGAAAGATTAGGTTGATTATATTTAATGAAAATAAAGATAATGTAAGTAAATGTTTATAGGGAAGATAATTAGGTTTGAATAATTTGCTGTCAAAATAGACAGAAGAAATAATTTGTTTAAATTTTGATTTAATTTCCTATTGGAAATATAATAAAAAATTTTGTGTTAAACACACCTTTGTGAAGGAGGAGGGTAAAGCGTCGACACACTTAACGCATGTTTTAAGTGGTTTTAAGATTTTAACGTGACTGTAAAATTGGATTCCAATAAATTGCACATGGTTCATTTAAAAAAAATTTACTTTGCTTTGGATCTACGGTCTCACCAAACATATCGGAAAAAAAGCAGTTTAAAATGGTTACAGAGCAACTCTATTTGAAACAATACATTTTTTCACAACAGACTTAAAGGTCTTATGTGGTTTCAGTAATAAGAAGTACTACTGAGATAAAAAGTAGGATTTCCATCTTTGAAATGATCGCAGGTTCTTAGCAACCAAACGGGTGTTAAACAAGGTTTTTGTAATGAATTCTTGTTTAACTTAAGTTTAAGAGTATTTATTGAAACAAAAGAAAAAAGAGAATTACATATTTGTAAAAAATGTATACAAATATGTGCACATGATAGAAGTACATGGCAACCCTCTTGTAATAAATAAAACACTAACGACATTACTTTTTGAAATATAATATATATACTGATACTTTTATTTGAGATAAGTTACTGATATTTTGTTGATAGGAGAGCCCGTGTTAACTTTCATTTATGTTTTAGATTGAACCTTATTAAATTAAATACTTTTTATAATTTTATATAAGTGTTATTACTGTTTTTTTTTATTTAATCATGTTCTTAAGCCTTTTTTGGGAAAAGCAAGTCATATAGACAAAACTTATGCAATGAATCTCAAATTTATCAAAATTTCAGACCACTAAACTTAAAAAGAAACTATTATGGTTTAAACTTTTAACATTTTTTTTAACCAGAGTTGCCGAATAATTAAATTTTTAAGGTTGTAGGTTACCCAAATAAATTTAAACTCTTCTTGGGTATTTGTATGATAGCAATAGCTACAACTTTCTAATACATTCTGCAAATGAAATTGCTACATACATTAATTAAATGTACTTATACTTTTAAATGTTTTTATATTTTTTAAGTCTATTATTAATTTTTAAAATCACCATTTTTCATTAAGTCTGAAAAGAAAATACACGTATACTTGTTTTGTTTAGATTTGGTTTCTAAGTATCATATGCAATCTTTTTAAAGATGGTATCCATAATTTTATTTAAATGTTCGGTATTTTATTAAAATTGAAGAAATAAAGTTTTTAAGTTTTTTCACAATTTAAAAAGAAAACATCCATGAAACATTTTTTCTCAATAATAATTTCTAGTTTGGAAATGTTTTGAAGACCTTAAAAAATGTGAGAAACTTTTATTTAAAAAAAGAAACAAGGAATTTACCATTAATTTTTAATTATTATTTTTAAATTGATACATAACATTGCTCTACAAAAATTGGTTATCATTTCCTTGCACCTAAATTATCGTCCTCTTACTGGGTTTCAAAGTCTAGGAAGTTTACTTTTTACGATCTGGGTTATCTATGTTCTTTTCTTGCTTTATGTTTTTCATAAAATTGAAGTTTTAGTTTTTATTCTAAAGGTACATGTGGATAATCACCTGACCCAACATGGTTTTGAGCTGATATCGTTAGTCGTTCAAAAAGCAGTCAAGGTGGCTTGATGGTTTGTGCATATAGGACTATCATGCCAGAGGTCGTTTTCCGTTTTGTTTTTTATTAGCACACACTCAAGGGGATAATACTACCCTAATTATGTAGACACAGTGTAAGCACTAGGAAAGAGAAAAAGGGGTTGAAAGGAGGTTTCGATGCACGCACATTGCTTTTGAATTCCTGAATATGGCAATTGCAAGGAAAGACAGAGTGTGGCAAGGCATTCCACATTCGCATAGTGGGGCTAAAGAACGAATCTCTGTACTTGACAGTACGACCGAAGTTGGACTTGAGGGTATATTGATGATAATTCCTAGAAACTCGAGTATTAAGATTTAACTGCTTAAGGGCAGGAATGCTAGTGGCTATTTCTTTAGAGCATAAAACATTAAAATAACAAACATTTTGACGATGTTCAAGCGACGTAAATGATCTTATGATAGTAATATCACCAATCAATCTAAATGCTCTACGTTCAATACTGTCCAAGAGCCTTAAGTAAGCACCAGCCTAGATATGGTAGTTATGCTCAAGCTTTGGACGCATATAAGTCTTGTAGATAACAACCAGATCAGATGCGGATAAAAACAGCCAGATCAGATGCGGATAAAAACTTCTTGCATCGCCTTAGAAAATCCAAACATCTTGGGGCATTTTTGGTGACATCGCGTATGTGATCGTTCCACAAAAGGTCTTTGGTAATACACATACCGAGAATATCGCTATGTTCAGTCTCCTCGATCTCTCTCTCTTTGAAGATACAAGACAGCATTTGGTTTTCGTAGCATTAAATTTCACGCGATTTTTTATTCCCCATTGTACAATGCTGTTTAGGTCGGTATTTAATGAGCTTATTTTATTTTGTCGTTGCAGTTCCACATCCGAAGAAGAGGGATGTGAATCTGAAAACAAATATGAAAAGCTAGGAGTACTATCGTCAGCGAAACAATGTATTGGATTAAAATTTGCAGCAAGGAGATCATTAATAAAAATGAGAAAGAGTGTTGGAGATACAACAGACCCCTGGGGCACACTAGTATTTTTTTGTGGTTTTTAGGCTTTAATCCATCCCATATACAACTTGTATTGAACGATTCGAAAGGTAATTACTAATCCAATGAAGGAGGGATTGATGAAAACCGAAAGCACGCATTTTCGATAAGAGAGCCTGATGCCAAACCCAATCAAATCCTTTTGAAATATCAAGTATGCAATAATCTTACTTTATCCAAAACAATGTAAAGATTTTCTCCAATGTTCGGTGAGATTAACCGTGAGATCACCATTGGACCTATTGCTACGAAAGCCGTCTTGTCAGTCATTAAGACGTTTTCGATCTTCGAGATATTTCTTAAGCTGTTAATTAATCAGCGTTTCCATGACCTTGGAAAGAAGGGACGTAAGTGCAATCGGTCGGTAATTAGGCAGTGAGGAAGATTCACCTTTTTTGGGAATAGGCTAGATTTGGGTTTAATCCCTGCCTGTGCCATGGTACTGGCTCTTGCGACGAGTTGACAAATCCTCCAAGAGTTATTCTTGTCATAAAAAAATCTTCCTCAAAATAGGGTTCAGATTTGGCTTCAAATTGTAGGTCCTCTTCATCTATGACAACGTTACTCGCACACAAAAATGGTTGAGTGTTGTAAATCACGAGACCCTAGATCTCAATTTTGTTATTAATTATTATGCTTTGAAAATTTCATTTTGAAATTATATTTGGAAAACCCAGAATTCGCAAATACTTATTAAACATAAGAATTTTAAAATTAAGGTTTTTAATAAAACAATCGTTATTAAAAAAAATCAGAAGCTGCTATGGTAGAGTGAATGTGCACTTAACATTTCTAATAAAAGTCGTTGCAGGTGTTTTTTAAAATTTTCAAAAATTCAACGCAATATTTGAATATTCTTTTAAAATAAAATGCCATACATATTATTTAAACAAATACCTAATTTTGTAATAGTTATTGACTCGTGGTAGGTTAAAAATTACCAAAACTGTTGTGAACACTTGTGTCATTAGCTTAATATCAACTTTCGCTGTTTGGTTTTTGCGGTTTTAATTAAATTATATTTAAAAAGTTGAAACCTTACAATATTCATGTGTAAAATTTTTTTAAATATATCAATAATTTATTGTAGTCTTCATGAATTTTATTTGCATTTGTTTTGTTTTTTAAAAGTTTTAAAATTGAATAAATACGCAAGTTTAGGAATTACATAAAATCTTCGAAATACAAACATACATATTAAGTCTATATAAAGTCGCAACGCACTATAATTTAACACAATATTTATCTAATCCCAATTCAGAGAGCTTTCCAAAACCAATGAAATAAATATAAGTTTGCAGTTGACAAGAAGAAATATAAAAAAAAACTTTAGCATAATCATCATCATCATATGCCGCTTCTATAATATTCCTCGCATACAAGAAATTTGTGCGTATTATTCACATATTATTATAATAACAAATCTAAAGTGATTGGTGCTATATTTCGAGTTGACTGTATGTCGCTGCTGCTTATCCAGAAACCCATGAACATAACCTTGAAGTTTTTTTTTATTTAAAGAAACAGTTCGTATATATTTTACTTAAGATTGCTACAAAAATTCAGTATGAACAACAACAAAAGTTTTCTAACAAGTTTTACTGCGTTTGCAATAATAAAAAAAAAAAAAAAATTATGTGCGTATTTATTTAAACAAAACACACAATACTCGTACATTTGTGTTTGTTCTGCACACAAACATTTTTATATATTTTTATATTTTATGCGTAAGCTCGAGGGCCAATTTCGTAATCACCCAAAAGCATTTGTGATCGAGATAGTATAGTTTCAGTGTGTGTGTGTATGTAATTTGTGTATATAATATATATTTACTGTATATGTATGTATGTATATTTAAAGCTTATTTAGTGGTGGCAGCAGCAATCATTGCGAGCATTGAATCGCATTTTGAAATGAAATTCATAGTCGAACATTTTGAATGCGTAAGGTCAAATGAACTAACTTAACATTGGCTGTGTCAACGCGCTTTTAATGATTGCGTACTTTATATACTTTTATTCAAGTCAACAGAGTTATAGACTTCCGTAAAAGTATGTGCAGTAGTCATCATAGGAGTTTATTTGGACTCCCAAACTTAGCCAAATGCAAACCAAAAGCAAGCATTGCATGCATTTTTGAACGTTGCACATTTTTAGGAGTTTCATTTAATTTACTAAATGCAAGTTTTATTGCACTCTTTGTAGCACCAGAAAATTAATTATTTTTTAATATATTTTTCATATTAAAAATCAGTTATCAACTAAAAAAAACGAATGTTCAAAAATAACTTTATTTGAAGAAAACCTTATTAAAACTGTAGAATATTTTTAGAAGATGGATTTTAGAGTGCCAAAGCATTTTTAATGAAGTCTTTTTCAAAATAATGAATTTTAAAATTATTTATGTCAATTTGTCATATTTGTATCCATTTTCGAGCCATGTGATAGACGAAATTGCTCCGCTTATGCAAAGATAAACAGCTGATAAATAAGCTAAGCTTATCTTATCAATGGTATTATTTTTGTCAATTTCTATCTTCAATAAGAAACTCTTAGTTTAATTTTTCTAAAATTTATAACGGATGTCAAAAATTGAGTACAGTTATTTTGAAGGTAATGTTATTTTCTGTTCATAAACTTATCAATATAAAGACCTGTTGAAGTTAGCATGCATAATATATAAAGGGTGATTTGTTAAAAGCTATAGGAAAGTTTAAAAAAACACATAACATTGTCCAAAATTTTGACATTCCAACATTTCGTCCGGTATCTTACGAATAAATGCCTCAATGTTGTCTTCCAATGCGTCAATTGAAGCGGTCTTGTCTGCAAAGGCATGAGCTTTAACATAGCCAAACAAAAAATAGTCTAAGGGCGTTAAATCGCACCGAACTCGCCTCTCAATAAGTTCATTGTTGCGCGTGCTGTGTGACATGTGGCACCGTCTTGTTGAAAAGTCAAGCCCTTGCATTTTGGGCAAAAAAAGTTGGATATCAGCTCACGGTAGCGCTCACAATTCACAGTTACGTTACGATTTGCATCATCTTTTATCTAAGGTCCAATGATGCCACCAGCTAATAAACTGCACCAAACTGTGACTTTTTCTCGATGCATTGGAAGCTCTTGCAATGCTTCTGTTCTGGCTGATATTCACTCTAAAATCGACAATTCTGCTTACTTAAGCTCTCATTGAGACATGGTTAAATTATGGACCGAACTAAAGATGTTTGACAGTGAAACAAAACACGAAACGTGCGTTAGCAGTTAATGCCAGTGTTGCCAAAAAGATAATACCTTGAAAAATCACCCTTTAAAATCTTTTTGAAATCAAAAGCGTCATAGGTAACCCAATGAATTTTTTTTAAAGTCCTTTCTCATATGTAAACATAATTTATTTGCAGTCTAGTTCTTCTAGGCCGATAAAAAAAGCATCCCAAATGTACGCCCAATTAAAAATTTGACTTGTATTAAGCTTAATACAAACTAAATTCTGACTTGTATAGAAATGCATTTTTTGGAAAGGAGTTCTATAGAATATAACACTTTTAAAAAATTTAACGGGTTGCATTTTAAAAACAAATATTAGTCAAAGATCTGATATCTTGTAAAATTTAACAACAAATTTTATTTAAGCTCCGGTAAAACTTCTTTTAATCATTATGTAGTCTCTTGAAGTCATTTACAAATAATCGCAGTATTTGAATATCTATTCAAACTTTAGCAAGGGACAAGTATTGAAATGTACTTATAAGTAATTTCTGAGCTCAAAATGCAAAGTTCTTAAGTCCGTTTTTATAATGATTCCTAAAGTGGATTTAAAAAAAATCATAATTCATCTAAAATATTTTGTAATAAAATACAAACTGCTAAGTTTTGCAAACATACAAAATTAAATTATCTAGAAAAATCGAACAAAAAGCTTAGATTTCGTAAAAAGAAGAAAACAAAAAAACAATTAGCTGAAATAATATTTTCAAACTCAATGCGATGCGTGAATGCGTGTAGAATCTTACGCATTACGCACTCTCTCATACACCGCACTCACATGCATACAAATATCAGTGTATAGAAATAGAATATACAAAAAATATAAAAAAAATTCATACCAAGAAAACAACTTAAAAATTTCAAGGTTATCCAGTTAACAAATACAAGTGCACCAAAAAGAACATTCGCTTCCCTTCCCTTCGTTTTGCTCTGCTCTCTTGCTCTATAATTCAAATTACACGATTACAACACAATATACCCTATCTTAGAATTCATATAAAAATGTTTGTGCGTATGCTGATATTTGTTACTCTATGAGACGCACAAGCAGATTGATTATTTTTTGGTGATCAAACTCAATTTCTTGAGATTCGTTAAGATAGATACTCGCCATATTGCTGTCGGTATATAGTTTTGATATGGGTATATAGGCGTATATATTATGTATTCCAATTGTTGTTGTAAGTTTTAGTTTCATATCTTTTATTATTTTACAACACTTATGTATGCATGCGTTCCCGCCACGAGCGACGTGAACGCGTCGCCGTCAAATAATGGCAGTATTCACGTCCACGTGGTTATAGTTTGATTCTGACAATATTCTTTTCGTTGTGGTTATGAGAATGTGAATTCATCTTGTTCTCGGTCTCAGGGTTAACAATGGATTGCGTAATGCTATTGAACATTTTTCCTTTCTAAATTTATATGTTGTAATTTGGAAACATTAGTTTTTGTTTTCTGTAATTTTTATAGGAAGCTAATAATATGTTGATAATAGCTTGTGTTACTTTTTATAATTTTACGAAAAAATTGTTTCGCAAATTATTGCAGTTTCATCGTAAGGGAAAATTTCATAATAAAACAACAAACTTTAAACAATTTTAAGCAATAATTATTTTTTCATCTCAGATACTCTTAAAAGCACTCAACGCTGAAATAAGACATCCATAATATGTAGGTTCATTTGTTAGTGGTTTCAATAACTAGTAATAAACAATTTCTGGATTATTACCTAACGATAATTTTTTGATTTGTAACTTTGCTGTTTGTAAAGTCTACAAAAATATATTATGCTTTAATTTTTCAAACATGAGATGTTGAATACTTTTTCAAAAAATGTTGATGTGAAAAATGGTTTTTTTTAAACATAGGAATAATTTTTATAAAAATGAAAGCTACATTTTTAAACCAACAAATGTAATCCTTTTATAGCTATATAAGAATACAGAATTGCACAATGGAGATTAAATTAGATTAAGGAAGTCACAGTTTTTAAAAATGTAAATGCTATTGAAAAAATATAAAAACTAGTGCCTAATCGAAGGAACTATTTTTTTAAATATCGATATATTATTAAAAACTAATAGTTGGTTCTATCTCAAAAATCTAAAGAGAAATATCTTAAGGTCTGAGACTTGGTCCACAAAAATAGCCAAACGTTTTGAAATTATTGATTTTAGATAAGTAGTGACGCAATAAAAATGTTAATTTTTTCATATGTTTCTGGCTTCGCATAACCTCTGAAGATCAGGAAGAAACAGTTTACTTCTTAAACAGTTACTATAACTTGTAGTAGCTTCTTGCTAAGGCAATGAATCTACCAAATTACTAAGAAAGTCAATTTACACTGCGGCGAACAAGTACTTTTTATTTTTATATTTTGTTATTCTTTGCTTGCTATGTATATAGGAACTACATACATATATGGCAAGTATTTCAAATTTTAAACTCGAGATTTTATTCAAACATGTCATTAAGATAGAAGAGAAGTCGAAAAAAGTGGGTCCCCCGATTCCGTCCGTCTGTCTGTATGTCCTCACCCCTACAGCCCAAACTATTGTTTCGATTGAGTTAAGGTTTTAAGTAGATTCACGTTAGGAGTTTTTTTTTTAATTTTGTTTTTAAAGACTACACATAACAGTACCCATACAAATTTGTTGGTCTTAAATCGAAATTCGTATTTTCTCAAAAAGGAACCGATAGATTTTTAATAAAATTTGTCATAATTTTGTAAATAGCAGCTATTGTATTAAATGCTTTTACCAGTTTCAATTTAATATGGGAGTTAGAAACAGATAGTCCTCTTAGTGAAGCATGAATCTTTGACACAACTGTATCGACATGGTTATTCCAAGTTGACCTGTTGTTAAAGACCAAATATAAATTTCTAACTAGGGCAATTCAATGATACAATTATTCAACATAACGGGAAGGAATTTATCTGGGTTTGGTTTGTTTATTGAAATTGAAAGAGCTTTAGTTTTTGCAGGATTGAGTTTAAGTCCGTTCCGTGTCGACCAATCATATATAGCCTGTAAATCAATGTTCATTTTAGATATTGCATTCTTAAGTATCATCTGAGGAAAACTATTACATAATTGGACATCATCTGCATAAATATGAAACTGACTGTAAGACAAAACAGAGGGCAGATCATTAATGAACAATGAACACAGTAAGGGAACAAGGATTGATCCTTAAGGAACGCCATTATTAACAGGGAGAAACGAGGTCATTCTACCATTACAAGACACGGCTTGCATACGATTGGTCAAATATGAGTAAAAAAGTTTCTTAGTTGTGTTAGAGAAGCTAAATAGGGTCGTCAATTTATCACAGAGAAGATTAGGTTTACACAGTCAAATGCCTTTGAAAAGTCAAGTAAGGTTTTCTAAGTTGTACATTTATTGTCTAAAGCATGTCTTATGTCATCAGATTCGTTGAGTAAAGCTGAAGCACAACTATGTCCAGACCGAAATCCAGAGATTGCAAAGGATTTAATAATTGCTTGCCTTTAATATAATATTTTATCTGGTTACTTATCAGACTTTCAAAAACTTTAGATAGAAAAGATTGGATAGGATTCGATGTCTTTCATAGGATGGGATATGTAGATGTCATTATAATGGTGTTGAATATGTGCGTTATGTGGGAAAGTAGGAGAGCATTTTAATAAAGTCAGGATGAATATTGTCAAGTCCGGTGCATTTAGATTTTATGGAAAAAATTGCTTTAGCTACCTAATAATCATCTAAACCACCTACCGAAAAGGCGTTAGTTGTATGATTCTCAGCACGTCTTGAAGACATTGCACTGAATTGGATTTGTGAAGTAGAGAATTTAACATTCAAATCTTTCCAATCAATATCATCATCACAAGATTGGAAATTTTTTCTCAAACCAATATTCTTAACTCCCTTCCAAAAAAAACTTTTACGACCGATCTGAGCTAAACATACTATTATAAGATTTGTATTTTGTAATTCTGATCAAATTCGTTACAGAATTACATAACCGTTTTAAGTCGAGGAGCATTTCTGGACAACCAAAACGTCTCCAACGTCGGTTTGAGACATCTCTAGCCTTAATAGCATTAAGTATGTCTGCAGAGAGCCAAAGACAACTTCGAGATTTCATATGACACGTTTTTAATGTAATATGTTTGTTGAAAAGATCTTTATTCGCTGATGTAAAGTATTCAATTTGATAGTTTACGTTTGATGTGGTGTAAATTAAATTAAATTCTATCGACATACATTCGTTAAAGAAGATTTCAACATTAATATTACGAAAATCACGATACTGAAAAGAGTGCTGCAATTTTTTATCGAAATTTAAGTCAAATGTTGAAAATGTAGTACCCGTGGCATGATGGTTAGTGCGTTGGACTGTCATGCAAGGGGTCTTGGGTTCAATCCCTGCCTGTGCCACCAAATTAATTTTCGCGGGTACTGCCTCTTGCGAGGAATTGACAAATCCTTCAAGAGTAATTCTTGTCATGAAAAAGTCCCTTCCATTCCTGACAACAGTACTCGCACACAGGAATGGTTGAGAGTTGTAAGTCACTAGGCCCTGGTTCACAACGGACTGTTGCGCCACCCCATTTGATTTTTGTTGAAAATGTAAGGTCATGATATGAAAACAGAGGGACTATAACATTTAAGAAAATAATTATTGAAATCGTAATATTTTTGCTGTTGTACAAAAAGGCAACAATATGAAGAAAAAAAAATTGGAAATTAGTAAAATAAAGCTTTGAAATGCTCTTAGATTTACATACGTTTCATTGTGACTTCTCTTGACAAAAATACAGCTCTTCAAAATCACTCAAAAAAAGATATGTCTTGACTTTTTGGCTGGTGTAAATCAATAATTGAAACAGATATGTATACGTATGTATGTATTTGTATTATAGGAAATGATACGAATTCGTAGAACCGTTTCCTGAAAAAAAATCGGTTACTTGAATTTCACAACCAAAACGGTAAGAAATAAATTCATATGAGAAATATACATTTTGACGTATAAGTAAGTTTTCAAAATCATTTTTTCATTATATATTACTCTCCTGTTGAAATTTAGTTTTACTATTCCAAATTTTCTTCTATCGATGAAATTTAAATGCAGTAACACATTATTTTTAATTGTTTAACCATTTACCGTATCAACCGTCAATCATTTATTTCTCTGTCTACTGTTCTATAGCTAAAAGCTCAACAGAATTATAAAAGATGATTATATTTAAAAAACAATGTCCAATTAAATCCTTAGCAAGTTGCAATAAAAATTGTTTAAACGAAGCGAAAATATAAGCTGCTGATCCATGGGGAACTATTTATTGAAAATTGTTTTAAGTACAAAGCTTGCAGGAAATTGTTTCAGCTGATTTAGCTCTGAATTTCTTGTTTATTGTAATAAAAAAAAAAACGAGGAATCAATTTCATTTTTCATCATTTTATTTATCTCAGCAGCTCAAGAAAAAAAAAGAAACATAAAACGATTTCGAGCAGGCAATAAAATCAAAGGACATCACAACACAAAAACATGACAGTGAAAGTTTAACCGATACGAACGAAAATATGATAGTGTTTGTCATCCTTCCCTTCCTGTTTTAGCTGAATTTGTAATATAAGTGCTCTCTGTGTTGTCATTCACCCACCAAACCCCCCTCCTTCATCTTAACAAATTTAATTTTTGGTTGTTGTTTCTTTCATTTCGAATGTTCCAATGTTCAAATGTACTCGAATGAATGCTGTTCGTCGTTTAGTACTCGCATATCTATGTGAATCAAGAAAAATAAAAACAAGAAAACTTACATACTTATGTGCGTATATTTATGTGTGTGAACCAGAAAAAAGACAAGCGTACGTAAAAACAACTATTCCTTATAGAACTTACGAAGGATATTATCATAAATATGAACTGAAACTAAGAAAAAATCCTCTCAAACTTCACAACAAACTCTGTAAACATATAGGAAAAACAACCCAACCGATGTGTCTGTATATATACCCACTAAATTGAATATATCCTTTCTGTGTTATATCCTGGCTCTGTGATGCGAGCACAACGACAACGACAACAGCATCAGCGTCACAGCATCTTCTAGCATCAGCAGCAAAAACAAAACAGAAAAAAATAACCCAAAAATGAAATAAAAATAACATCAAAATAAAGGATATAGGCTGTAAGGCACTTGCGAAAGACTGATGGCGCCACACAAATCTCACAGTCAATAAAAATCCTATAGTAGGCCTCTCCTATCTATGCTTTGTAACTATGTCAACGAGCCTATACTCGTTTCGTACTCTCGTACATATATGAAGTTGTCCTTAATGTCCTGTTGTTGTTTTCTCTACTTTATAAGTTTCTCGTTTTTGGTTGATAATTTTTGCTGGACAAATTTTCTCAGTCCAGTTTCTTTTTTTTGTTTTTATTTTATTTTGTCCTGTTTCCTATTTTATAATAGGAAAACTCTGTGCTTTGAGATATTATATGTGATGTGATGGTATTGTATTAAGAGACGTCATATAGCCGTGTCGCCGTGAAACTGATAAGAACATTCGTTGATCTTTTTTCACTTGCCTTGGCCATATACGAATACAAAACAAACGAATACAGAATAGAAAATAAGTAGAACAAAACTCAAAAAAAATTCTAGAAAAAACATAGTAAGCATTCTTTTTATTGTTGGTTAGGGGGTGGGGGGTTGGGTGATGGTGATAAAGCCTATGTCCAATTGGATATCCTGTTGTTGTTTGAGAGAATTTTTTTTTCCAAATTTTTCATTCTCGGAAGGAGAGAAAGTATCCAAAGTTTTGTTAACGGATATACCAAAATGTATCAACTCACTTTTATTTATTTTGAACTTAAAAAATAGTATTTTACCGTCATATATAAATTGACGATAGAAAAGGATAAAATGTGTATTAAGTAGGGTGTTAACGGCAGGGAGAAGTTTGACCTTAAGTTGAAAATGTCAGAAAATTATTTTAGCACTGCTGCGTTGCAAATTTGGGTGATTTTTCTTTACATTTTATTCCAACTGTCAGTGAAGTCAACAAAAAAATTAAATTGACAGATTAAAATGCAGCAAACAGTAATTCGAAGAAAAGGAACAAAAAGGGTCTTTTAATAGCTACTTTCCGAAACTTGATTTTAGCAATCAAGACAATATTTTTTTAAGTATCTAGAAAATTTTAGCCAATATTTGTTTGTTTTTTTGAAAGGCTTAATTGATTTCAACTTAATTTCAGAGAATTCAAAGCAGGAGAGACTTTAACTTTTACCATGGTAAGAAACCTGGTCCTAAGGAAATTAATATTTTTGTTTTTATTAAGAAGCTGTTTTGCGGTTAGTCCAATAAAACTTAGGATTTGTGCATTTTGATTCTAAACACCACTTAATTGTCTTCAATTCGTTAAAACTTGCAGTAAGCGACCTTATTAAATTTTAAGCTCCGATGATATAAACCTCCCGATAAATTCCAAACTAATTTGCAAAGGAGCCAGCATTTTACTCGTGGTGAGTTTTATTTCCAAAATAGAATGAAATTTAAATAAAAATACAGTAAATCCAAAACAAAAATCCGAATGGGAGGAGAGAGGCCTATATTATATATAGTGAGCTATAGTTCATCCCTTATAGATAGAAACTTTGGGGTATTGCAAAAACAAAAACCCCAAAAGAAAAAAAAAAGATATAAAAATAAACAAAGATTTAGCATAAAAGTACTATAAAAATTTGACAAACTTAGTTTTCTTTCAAGGCAATTTCTTTATTTTTAACAACTCTGGTGGAATTGTATATTATATGTTTGTATGTTTGAACGTGTTTTGTGCGTTTTGTGTTTATTTGACTTTTATCTAAGTTTTTAATATTACAAACGAAAATTGTGTTTTTGTGGAATTTGAATTGGCAGTGAGAAAAAAAGAAGACAAAAACCCTAAAAACTTTTTTTAAGCTATGCTATAATATGTAATTGTTTTATTGAATTGAATTTTCACATTCAAAAAATATATATTTTGCATATCTATATTGAAAAAAGAGGAAATAGTTACAATCGGAATTTTTGTATGTACATTTTTTGGTTGTTTTGTTTGCTAGTATAAAATTTTATTGTAAAATCTCAGTAGGGTGCTTCTAAATAGAAAAAAACACCCTATGATGAGTCTGGTTACTATTTTGCTGTAGTAATTTTAAATAATTATTATTAATGTTTTAAAAATTTTCTTCCCAAATAGTCCAAAGTTACTATTTTACAATATAAATAACGAGTTATCCATTTAGCGGTTTCAGAAGTATAGGGCTGGAATTCGACATCTGTGAATCTTAGTTGTTAAACCAATTTGTTTTTAGTTGAAAGTATGACATTTTCGAAAATGGATCCCTTAACTACTTAACTATTGCACAACGCATAAAAAACGTTAAAACCTACTACAAAAATGGTGCTTTAAAAGGAGTTTTTGATTTATATAAACGTCCAACTACCTAAATAATTGTTAAAATTGTGAAGAAATTTGAATAGACTGGATTGTATACGACTGAATATATCGCTTTTGTAAATGAAAGTGTTGAATTTGTCGATTCCTCGTCATTCTCAGGAATTAGAAAAGTCATACCGAACATTATGGCGTATTTTGCATTCTAAACTTTCACCACAACAACTAAAGCCACCTCACCATTCACAACCTCGTATATACCTTGAACAACAGTCGGTGGACGGCGATTATTCGAACAAAGTTTTCTTCAGCGACGAAACAAAATGGGGGTATTTAGGTTTGTGAGGATCCTTAAGTAATTGAAGAGAGACCATTACATCCACAAAAAGAACTGGCTATGCCAGGACATTTCTAAGAGAAAGTTAATCACAGTGTCCCTTTCGTGTTGGCCTCCGCAGCTACTGCAGTGAGTATTGAGCTATCTCCTTTCGGCCAATGTCCTTTACACATTGCATTGACCCTGGCCGTATCATGTCTGGGTGGGTATAAAAGTTCGATATAACGTTTTTTGTTATGGGTATTCCATATCTTCCTGGATATGGTGCATTCCGTAATACTGTTCCATATGCGGTTGGATTCTGTCAGCCGCTTGGCTGTAAGTGGTTTGAGTTTGATTTGAGTATATTTGCTTGTAATTCATCCTAAAATATTATGGCAAAATCAGGTAGTCGAAAAGACTTTTAAGGACTCGGAGAAAATTCCCTACCCAACTCTATACTCCAAATTTGATTCGTCAGGAAAGATAGTGTTATCGAAGTCTTTCGTAATCGTGTCTTCCTCCTAATCCTTTCTTGCAGGAAAGATGGCTTTTAAATCTTTAATTAGGTTCAAATCAGTGGTAACGAAGTCGGTGTCTGCAGCAAAAATAAACTGGGTCTGGAAAACCAACAGTTTAATTCTTTAAGACTTATTGTGTTGCAAGATACTTAATATTTAATGTGTAGGTCTGTTGGGCAGAATCAAGGGGTTCCTTTAGTGTCGACACTATCTATTCTTTGGAACCTTCTTTAGTTTCTTGATTTTTTGTTAAGAGCTCGCCAGCACAGAATCGATCCATGCGACAAAAAAGTCGATTAATAGGTGTGTAAGTCTACAAAATCATCTTCGATTGAAGGCCACACTATTTACCAAACTTTTTTCTACAGGCGTAAAACGCAATAGAAGCCTTTTTAATCCGTTAGTTAATGTTTATAATAAAAAAAATAAATTGGGTGGCGCAACAGTCCGTTTGAGAACTAGGGCCTAGTGACTGACAACTTTCAACCATTCCTGTGTGCGAGTACTGTTGTCAGGGATGGAAGGGCTCTACAGTTTTAAGCCGAATCCGAACTGAAAATTTGAAAACACTTTTCATGACAAGAATTATTTTAGAGGAATCTGTCAATTCCTCGCAAGAGGCAGTACCCGTGAAAAAAAACTTTAGGTGGCATAGGCATTAGGCAGGGATCGAACCCAAGACCTCTCGCATGACAGTCCATCGCACTAACGGCTATTACTACAATACAACCAAAATTATGAAACATTTTAAAGATTAAAATTTCTTCTTTAATGTTTTTCCGAATTATTAGTTTAAGGGACTGTTACTCGTTACCAAATGGAAAGTTATTTTTTCTAAAATTCCAATTTTCTTAATTTTGTTATTTGTGTTACTAATGTCGTTTATTTATTTATTTATTTACCAAAACGTGAAGTTTAAAAAAAAGGTTAAAAATAAGCTATTGTGGTGTTTGCAGACTTTTCAAAACTAGTTTGTTTTCCCAATTTGAAAAAAAAGTAATATAAAAGATTTTTATTTTTCATTTTAAATGACAGTAAGTCAAAGATATGACGTAGTATACGCACTTTTCATATCTATACGCACATGTTTGTGGTTTGTGTATTTAAACGCATACAAAAATGAAAACAAAACACACGATGCAATCATCATCGGTGTTCGAAACTTCCAACAAACAAGAAGTTGACTTGACTATGATGTAGCATTCATTTATGTTTATTAATTGATACGATGCGATGAGGTAATCGTTTTTTTTAGGCTCACACACATATCATTTTGTGAACGCATATAAAAATATACTATACGTGCTATGCTGCTACAACTTACAGCTTTTCACAGAACCGAGCAGAGAAATATGTATACGTACCTATCTATATGAATTTTATGAGGCTATACGTCTAATACCCTGCCCTACATCACGATGCTGCCGCATAAACTCCTATCAATATATGTATGTTTGGTGGCAATGAAAAAATATCAAGAGTTTTTATTTGTTGTATTTCAACTTAAGCTAAAGTATGTATTATAATTTTTCACAAGCCATCTAGACGAGAGCCAACCGACCGACGAGAAGACGACGACGACGACGCCCTTTGAAAAATAATTAATAAAGAACTTATTAATAGTGATTAATAATTTAGGGTTTCATATCCGCATTCATGTTTTTATTCTCAACTTTTTTTTAGTCATTATATATTATATGCTTTGTAATAGAGACAAATTTACAGCTTTGTGCATGTATAAAAGATATAGAAGTCGATAAGAAGCATGAAAATTGGTTGAGGTTAAGATTGAGGAACTGAGAGGTAGATATCGACGAAAAGGGTCCAAAACAAAAAAATTACTCAATCAAATTTTCAAGTTCAAATGTTTGTTCTTATTATTATGTGTTGTATTTATGAATATTCTATGGGAGCAATGTTATAAAATAAAAGGGAGAGTGGAGCTAGCAGAGGCTTACGTACATATATGTATGTACATATGTATATACATAAATAAATATGGAATAATAAAGTGTTATTAAGAAGAGAATTGATGAGAATCCAATTGGATAGATACGTATACGAGTATATTTGAATTTTTCTTCTCGATATTGTTACAATTTTTTTTTTATAATTGGATTTGTAGACAACTTGGTTTTTCATTGGGCGCCATTAAATAAATTATGCGTTAGGTAAAGTTTTGCATTTGAAAAAATAATTTCGAATTGTAACTGCCAAACTTAGTTGTGAATGAAGGTTTTATTTAATTTTATTGATTTTATTTAACATATTCAATAAAATACTATTATTCATTTATTATAAACTTATTTTGGTTTTTTTTTTTGAATTTTACTATAGTCATCTCATAATTTACAATAAATCCCTTATCTAGTTTTGTAGACAACTGATGACCCTTCACTTTTAGGCTCGATTTGCATTATAGAGCCGATGACGATATTCTAGTTGAATGTATAGTTGAAAACAAGTTCTAAATGTTTATATTATGTCTTTTTTTGATTTTGCTGTTTTATAAAAATATATTTTACTAAGCAAAAATGTATATTATAAAAAAGAACTTTACATATATCTTTTAGCTTTTTGCTGTGTTTGTGCCAAAATCTGGACAAGGGGAATGAAAGGAGTGGAAGTGCAGTTATTTCCAAATTACTTAAAAAATGTAGGGCTTTTTGACGTTGTGACCATACACTGTAGCTCCATAAGAAAGATTATAACCTATAAATTGAGATGCATAGACTCTTTTGGTGTGAATTAAAACATTTTTGTATACCTGTCTTAATATTCCTAAAATTGAGGTTTATGTCATGAATATCGGAAAAAAATTTGCTGCTTTACTCCAAATAAGGGATATTTTTAAGAGATTTTAAGGACCTTCATATGCATAAGTGAGTTTCTTGTACTGTACTACTCTTTAAAAAATGAAATAGTGTACGAAACTTTAGAAAATTAAGCTTTTCAAGAAACGTTTTTCAATTTTTTTTTAGTAAAATGTGCAGCTTATAAAAGTTTGATATCATTTGCTTCTAAGCTTTTAATTTTTTTACCACAACGTTTAACTAAAAATATTTATCTAAATTACTGTTCGAGTTTTCTTAATGCAATAAAAGTTGTTAAAATATTTCTAACTGCAAATTTAGATAAAACGTGACATCACATTGACATAGAAGTAAAAAAAGAGGGTCCAAATGCCTTCCTATTACACCATTAATGATAACTGGGTCGGTTAAGTTCTAACTTCGAAATTAAAGTTTTAAACGAATAACAGTAGCTCAAAACATTTTTTTTTTTTCAAAAATAAAAAAATAGAATTTTCTCTTAAACTTTTCAATAGATTTGTATCAAATATTTTTACCAGGTTTATTTTCTTTGGATTCTTCAATGAAAAATATGTGTAAAATATGGTTAACCTAAAATAGTTTAGGAAACAATGACTCTTGCGACTGGAATTAAATTGTATATCCTACATTTCAGTTTCGAAAAATTCGTTTTTTGTGTTTAAGGTTTACTTATATCGATGAAAAGCTAAATTTACTTTCTTTGAAGATATGTAAAGCAAAGTTCAATTCAATATGGCATTAAAAAGTTTTTGGCCACTTTCGAATAAAAACATCAGAAAAGATTCTTTTTCAGCATATCTCGAAAAACGCTTGTCTGGAAAAAAACCATTTACCATTTACTTTTTCATTAACTCCTAATTGATCTATAAAATATGTTTTTATTGTGATTTTCCAATGATAGTTAACTTTTTTGTTCGTTTATAAAAAATTAAGTAGTTGTTTTCGTGTTCTTAAAATTGTGTGGCAGACTTAAAGTCGCCATAAATTTGTCTTGGGATTCAGGAGATCCATATCAAGGCATGAAGAAAATTTTCTTTTCATATCATTATTTCCAATGTAGATTTCTTTTTGGTTTTTTTTTGACCCTCTGTTTCTTTGAACTGGAAAACATAGTTTTTTGTCTTTAGATTTCCAACCGGTTCCTACTGATGTTCTTTTTTTGGTCACTTTCAAAACCTTATTTTTCTGTGGGCACTAGGACCAACTGTGAAGTGGTGCCAAATAGGTACGAATTTTATCAAAAATATCAGATTTTTTAACACAAAATTATTTTATTCATCGAACGTGTTAGTTCATCATTTTTTCATCTGGTAAAATTTGTAGAAAAATCAAAGTGATATTCATTTTGCAAAAAAATACAAACCTTAACAAAATAATACTAAAAATTGATTTTCGACTTAAAGATCTTATTAAAAATAAAAGAAATTGACATATGAAAAAAAAAACGTTTTTAACATTATTAGCAAAAGTTTTCGAAATAAACACCAACAAAAATTACTTAAAAATTGTTTTTCGACGAAATATCTCTAAAAAAAATGTGTTGAAACAAAATATTATATATTTTTATCTCAAACAAAATGTTTATCTAATATTTAGTTAAGCTTTTAGAAATATGCAATAGACTAATGGACGTGGATGGAAATTTATTAGTGTTGATTGCATCCTAGCCTCTTTTTTAGATATGTTTTCGTGTTCAACGCAGGTACCAATTTGACGTTTACAACAAGTGTATAAACAAAAATTAGGCACTTAAGTAATTTTGTAGAGCTCCTTACGTCTGAATTCTATTTAAAACAAGGTTTTAAAAATATAGAACTAGAGCTTTATATGCATTAATATACATACGTGTTATAAAATTAGTTGATATCGAATTGCATTTAGTTTATTTTAAGATTAGATCTAGTCCTATAAATACGACTCTGTGACGAAATGGACTTCAAGGGTTAAGTTAAGGTTTAAAAAATGAAACCATTAAATTAACTACTTCCGCAACTAAAAGAATTTCTTGTTCCAAAATTATCTATCTTATAAATTAAGGATCAACAAATAAACTAACCAAATTTGAATTATGACAAATTAAATTGTTTTTTCTATCCTTGTTCATAAAATAGACAAATTGACGCCACCAGCCACCAACCCAAATAAAATTTACATGATCAAGTCACTTTTTTTGTCTCGTTGTCACTCCTTTTTGAAAATTTAATAAAATAAAAATAAAAAAAAAGAAAACATAATCAAGCAATACCCAACATTACATGAAAGTATGTGTTGTGTATGGACTATAAGAGATTATCCTTACACACCATAGCCAAAACCACCCCCTTTTAATGGACACATGAAAATCATTCGAAAAGAAACTTTTAATACACAATAAATTTGCATAAAAATTGTTATTACAAATTAAAGGGGCGTGACCCATAAAACTAGTATAAAAATGAAAATTAAAATAAATCATTTGCCAATGCCAATGAGTTTAGAGGTAAGAGAGAGAATAATATGTAGGTATGTGGATATATAGGTCTACTCTAAAGGTACTTAGGGTTTAACCATCTTTTTACCAAGAATTTGGTCGAATTAAACTCATAGTCATAGCGAGTTATTTCATTTTTATGGGAAATATTTTACTTTAACCAACCATCATTATATAAAAATCGGGGGTGGCCCTAAGGCCTTATGCATAATATAGGTATAGTTATAAATTGAATGGGTTGAGAAACAAATTTAATTTACCTCCTGATGCGTAGAGAGAGCCCTGCCACCTGGGTGCTTTAAGGTGCGGACTATGGTCGTATCGTATCGTAGAGTCGAGCACCTATATTTAGCTGACATTCATCGAACGAGGACGCAAAACGACAACGACTTTGGTTTCCTTTCGACACAATTCCTTTCTTCTTATATGATGTAAGTTAAAACAACTTTTGTTCAGGTCAATCGCATAAATTTTGTCGTTTTATTACTCCTGTGCGTTTCTAGGATCAATTTTGGGGGCCGCGTGCATAATTCCTACACGCGCACAAATGTACCAAAAAATTCTTTGTGACCTATACTTTACATTATATGGAGCTGGAGTGACAGCTATTGGAGGGGGTGGGGGGCTGTATTTTGTGTTGTTACTCATATTTATGACCACAGAAATTTCACGTCCTTAAAATATTTTAACATTGGCTCGCACCGCACTATACACTCAACTATACCATCATCAAAAGCCAAAAGAAACACCAAAGTCGCGACACACGACGACGACGGACGCACTGGTTGCGGTCCTAAATCTTAAGACTTACCTCTATACATATTGTTGTGGTTTCCTGCTGCTTATTTTGTTATCAAGGCGTGGATGCGGATCGGATACCCCGCAGCAATAACCCTTTCCCCAGAACAAAGGTTTTGTTTTTTTTTTTTCAAAGATATTGCAAGGAAAATTTATTTCTTTTCTCATGCGCCCCCCAAGGAAGGTTTTCGAATTAAAGAAAAGGAAAGAAACCAAAAAAAAAAATACATAAAGAAATTGACACAGAGAACAACTTTGGTGCGTGAACTTGAACGTTCAACGGTTGCTTTTTAATCATGTTAACATGTACATTTTAATCTTTTATTTTTTGGTTATAGGGGGGTGGTTGAGGTGGATAATAATTACTGTATTTTATACTAACTTTTTCCCGCTTTTCAAGCCCCTAATACTCCCTTAGTCTCCTCCACCCTCTTCAACGCAATTTCACCTTACAACAATTATATGTTTGCATTGACACTTTTTTTTGTTTTCTTGATTATTTTTATTTAATTGTAGAAATAGAAATCCTATGAAATGATTTCTTACAAGGACACCAGGAGAGAAAGAATTATGTTTTAATTAGAAATAGCCTGAAATGTAGCACCCGTGGTGAGGACGAGGACGATATGGGTAGGAGGAGGTTGGGTGTTCTGTTTGGTGCGTGCCTGCGTGTTAAGATTCCTTGGGCCATGAACGACAGCTACAGGTAACGTATTGTATGTATATATTATGTAGTAAAAGCATAGGTACATTTTTGGAGTTATAGTTGCACGCATTTTGGGGTAAGATGATTTGTTTGGCAAAGCGTGAAGTTGTACTTTGGCAAAGAATATGGGGTGATAGATGTTTAAATAATCTTTTCATGCGTCTTTTATTTATAAGCACACAGTTTGGTATTAATTTGAACAAGTACGTACTTAAGGATAAACGCGTAAGTAGGTAAGGTATATGCTTTGAAATTTGTCACCTTATCTATTTATAGCGTTTTTCCTTTAACAAACATTACATTGAATGTGTTTTGAATGTGAAACTAAAATTGGATGGTTTTATGGATGGCATAGCGAAGGGGTTTTTGAAGTTGATGTGGAATTTAAAAAAAAAAACTTATATGAATTCAAAACCCAGGTTAGGTTAAAATGTTTGCCAAAAAGAGACTCTTAGCAAACTAATTGGCACATTGTGACAAAACATGATTTTAGAGACTTTAACTCATTTAAACACGTTAGAGCTATCAATTAAGAGTTAGAGATTATTGATGACTATGTTCAAAAGGTCTTCAGAAAACTTTAAAGCATAGACTTACTAATGATAATATTTTAAAGTTTTTATGGAAATCATCAGCTTTAAACATATTTTAAAAGTCGTGAAAGAAGGGGGAAAAAAATACTTATGTTTTCGAAAAATCTGTTGACCCTACACAGAAATACTAATTTCAAAGCTATCGAGATGATTTCGACTGTCTCTGAAAACTTATAGCCGACAAAATTTTATTTTTAATTTATGATAAGAACTACTTAATTAATTTTAAATTGTTAAATAAACTAAATTAGTAAATTGCTTCTCTTTGAATACAATTTGTTGTGTAATCGTCATTGAATATTATGTCTAATTCCTTAGAAGCTGAATTATAAACATTTTCTTAAATTTTTAGATTTTTACTTAATTTTGTGGCCTTTCACATTACAGACTTCTTGTGCAACTCATTTCAACGTCTCATAATTGCGTTTAATTTTGTTTGGATAGTTACAAAGACACAGGACTGTATTACCGGGATTGAGGTAAAATGTTAATATGTCAAAATGAGTGCCCTCAAAAAAGCACCACAACTTTTGAAAGAAAAATTAAAAAAAAATCAAAATATATTGCTTATCTGTCAACACTTTGTACTTTTTAATTAAATTTAATTTCAAGAGTACCTTCCGTGTGAAATAATTGAAAACTTTAAAATACCACAGAAAGAATGTTTAAAAACTTAGGCGAAAGGAGTTAAGACGAGATTTTATACAATTTTTTTAATATTGAACTACACACAAAATTCAGCAAAATTAAATTCTCGTCTAGAGTCATAATAGTGACGTATTATCTATATTAAATATATAAGCCAGGCCCAAAAACTCGACTATCATTTAAATATCAATTTTTGGTGCTTAACCGTCAATCTTTTCATTTTTAAATACGAAGGATTACTGAAACCGGTGTTTTTGAGACTAAAACGTTTTCTGCTAAAACCGTTTATATATAAGTGGTTCAGCTTTTATGTGGGACTAATCAAATCTAAGAGCCTATGAAGATAAAAATGTTCTCAAATACTATTAATATTTCAACTTTCAACAATTGAAGATATGGATTATAGATCAGAAATTTTATTGAAAACAAAACTACTTTATGAATTTAGATAGCCTCATGTGTTTTTTTCGAAATTCAAAAACCTGACGTGATAGAGTCATTTTATAGTCATATTTGAATGATGGTCTTAAAAGCAATCAGATTTTGTGCAATTTGATTTTCATTTTTGAATGAATTCAAATTTAATATGCTTGCCCTCTTTTACTGACACGTAAGGAGACTTCGTAGTTAGACTGTTGACATCTCTTTTTAACCCTCAATCATTCCCAAACGACGTATTCGTTTTGACAGAAACTTGGCTTTATTCAAGCTTTTCCGACAAAGAACTTTTCAGTCAAGTTCGAAGTTTATAGAAGTGATCGTCTTGTTCTTAAAGCGAAGGATTTAGGTGGAGGTGTTCTCATAGCGGTAAAAAACACATATTTCTCTTCTTCTTCTGTACCTTTTCCATTTGAATTAACAATCAAACTGGTCAGAATAAGACTATTTTCATTTTAAACGTTTACATTCCTCCAAAAAGTTTGGAGTCTGTCGATTTATCTTTGCTTAAAAGGTTTGTATTTTCGTGTTTTGTTAAAAAAGTTGTCAATTGAATTATTCTAAAAAATTTTAAAATGAAAATTTTCGTACCGTTTTTTGTAGATTTTATTTTTTAATGAAAAAACAGACTTTTTACTCAATTTTGACAACAATATTGAAACAAAATAAAATTAGCTTAAAGCCAATGTCTCAAAGTTTTGAAAAGTTATTTGAGTCGAAAATCAATTTTTACTATCTTTTATACATTTTTTTTAGGTGTTTATTTTGTGTTTAAAAGCTGTCAATTCGATTTTTACAAGATGTTAAAAACCTTATTTTTCGTTGCACAAAATTGTTTTGGATATAGAATCATTTTTTATTTGTGAAATTTTCGAGGTGACACATTTTTTTCAGTTTTTTTGATTTATAAAAAAAAACAGTTAATTGGATTTTTTTGAAAAAATATATGTACTTGTTTGGTATCACACTACAATATATCATATCAAGTTTTATTCAAGTCTCTAGCGTTTTTGGTTCGTGAGATATTTAGGGTTACCCAAAAAATTTAAAACTGTTATATTAAAAAAACACAAACGAAATTTTCTTGATTTTATCTCCAAAACCATTGTGTGCAACGAAAAATAAAGTTTTTAGCATCTTGTACATTTTGAGAAAAATCGAATTGACAGTTTTATTTTTATAACAAAATAAAAACCTAAAAAAACATTACTCATAGTTGGTAAAAATAGAATTTCTATTAAAATATCTTTCCAAAACTTTGAGTTATTGGCTTTAAACTAATTTTAAATTTAAAAAAATATTGTTGTCAAAATTGAGTACCATTTTGAGGAAAATCGAAACATTTATTTGAAGTCGATATCTCTTCTGGTTCTTGAGCTATGGTTCTTTATTCCGTATCTAGGGACCTTGAAAAGTGGAGAAATGTCAAAATTTTCAATTTGACAAATCAGACCTATTATAATAATTTCCTATTGGAAGTTAATAAGGTAAAATTAAAATCATTGTTTAGAACCAGTGCTCCACTATCGTCAACGTCTTTACTTTATTTTTTGTTCTGTAATAGTTCTTGTTAAATGTTAATTATGTTTTGTATTTTGTGCTTGTGTTAGGATATAATCGTATTATTTTCTTACAAACAACTAACCCATGCACTAATGATGAGCTTCTGATCGTAGTGTGACGCTTGCTTTAAGCTATAACTACTTTCTGAAAATTCTGGAGTGTTAAAAGAAGTTAAAAAAGCGCTTGACATTTGTAAGGATTTCAAATTCTCACGATACGATTTTCTCCTCATTCTAAATTAATTTTTGATATGATTTTCAAAAATAATACGCACATGTTTAAAAATTTGTAAACATTTTGTAAATGTCTTTTTAATACTTAATGCATTCGGATCTACTTTATTCAGAATATGTTAATATCTAATTACTAAATAATTTTTGTATTCATTGAAAAATAGTCTAAAATTGAGCCCTAAACAGGTTAATAATGCTGAATAGCATTTATCCCATTACTAAATTATTTTCTGTCAATAATTTAAAACCTAATATCTCTAACTTCTATTACAAACGATAAGTCCTTCACTTAGATATTATTTCGTATAGTTTTATTTTTTAATGTTTAGAATAGCAAGTCATTTAAAAAAAACGGTGGTATTATCAGGGGTGCTGTAATTCTTCCAAGTCTGATTGTACCTCTATACCTTCATACAAACATGAATTGTATGCGTATTTCGTATATACATTTTAAATGTGTATTCTCTAACATATTATAATGTTATATACGCAGCACCATAGGCATCAGACAAAAAATAAAACTAGGTCACGAATATAAAATCTAGGTCGCGACAAAATCAAATTTGTTAGGTTTTCCGTTTGTTGTGTACCTATGCACTTTTGGGCTATATTTCTGTGTTATTATCAGCTGAGTAGCATTTTAGACACAAGGGGACCATAGACTGACGAATTGAGGTCAACGCATTTGAGTATTCGTTTTATGATAGAATTGTGCGTTGTATGCGTATATAGCTTTTGTATAGGTATAGATAATACACAAATGTAGGTGGAATTTAAAATGCGTGAGATGCGTTTTACACATTAGGCTAAAGAGAAAAATAGTTCTAGTTATGCTCTAGAAAAATTAGTTATCTTCTGTTAATTAATTAAAGTATTAAAGGGTGTATTTTTGAAGTTATTATGTCTATCAATTGAATTGTCTTTTTTTGAATTGCAGATGTAAGGAATAGACATTCATCTTTTTGAAAACTTCTAGAAGCACAATAAATTAAGTCTGATGGGAAAGTACGACACAATAATCACTACAGCTAGTTATTAAAATGCACTATTTGTTGAAGGTGTAAGATCACCTTAGAATTTTTGAAAAATCAATTTCCTTTGTTATATAGTAAACAATTCTATATGACCCCAAAAATGATTTTCCGAAAGATGATAGCTGGAAAAACCTTAAAGTACACGGTTTTTCTATTTTTTTTAAATAAAAGTATTGACAAATTATTTGGTAATTTGCTACAGGACTTAAAATTTCAAACGAGTTTATCTTAATACTGCGTTCTTTAAGTTGGACTACTTATTTTTAACTGGATAGAAAAAAAATTTTGAAAATCCATTTAATTTGCCCATCAGCTTTTGAGTTGTACTGGTATCTTTTAACATTTATGGAAAATTGGTACAACCATCGTTTTTGTAAAAAATTAATAAGAAATACAAAATTTAGCACTTCTATATGCAAAGCAAACAAAAACCTCGTTCAAAGTCAATTGGCATTTTAGAAGAAAGGCTTTCTTCTTAATTTTTTTTTAAATACCAGCTTTTCTTTACGACTAATTTCTGCATACTGTACTGCCAAATTTAAGCTGAAGGAGCAGATGGCTTGAAGGCTGAGCTCTTCAAAGCAGCTGAAGATAATTTGGTTAGCATGCACCAACTTATCTGTAAAATATGCTCAGAAGAAAGCATTCCTGATGAATGGAATTGTATTGTTTGCCCAATTCTGCACCAACTATAGAGACATCAGTCTACTTAACATCGCTTGCCAGATCTTCACTCCCGCAATATGTGAACGTGTAAAGCCCATCGTCAATAACCTGATAGGTTCTTATCAGTGTGGTTTTAGACCAGGAAAGTCTACAATCGATCAAATATTCACATTACGGCAAATCCTGGAAAAACTCAAGAATCTCAGATAAACACCCACCGTCTTTTCTTCGATTTCAAGGTCGCATATGACAGCATTTACAGGGACGAGCTGTATAAAACCATGTCTAGTTTTGGGATCCCTACCAAGCCCGTGCGTTTGTGCAAGATGACCATGGAGAATTCAGGTTTTTCCAAAAAGGTTGAAAATAGCTTAACAGAACCTTTCGATGTCAAAAAAGGCTTCAGACAAGGTGATGCCGTGAGATTTGATTTCTTTAACATCGTACTTGAAAGAATAGTTTCAAAAATGGGATTAACGGTTAATTAGAACACAAAATACATGCTATCATCAAGAAAGGACCTATAACACCGACTGACGTCTCGGTCAAAACGTCACCATTGACAGACTTAACTTTGAGGTAGTTAAGGACTTCGTCTACCTAGGCTCCTGTAAACCGCTGTTTCTTTGGGCTAAGAGCTCAATTAAGACGCAAAACCATCTTTCGAGGGACCAAAGTATCGCTTTATTAGATCCTGAACATCACCATCCTATTATACGGTGCAGAAGCATGTACTATGACAAAAGCAAATGAAAGCATTTTGGATGTCGTTTCGAGAGAAAAGTTCCTCACGCGATCTACTGTCCCATATGCATTTAAGGGAAAAAGCGCATGAAAACCAATGCTCCGGCCCGGAAAGTCTTCACCCAACCACAGGACAGTGCAACAGAGGAAGACCGCGAATCAGGTGGCGCGCACAAGTGGAAAGTGACTAGAGACATCTAGCAAGGGACCGAGTAGGATATGTAGAAATTTGTTGGGTGATGCCCTATTTCACACAGGACTATAGCGCCACCTTAAGTAAGTAAGTAAGCTTTTCTTAACTCAAAAGTTGAACATTGATTTTTTTGTAAAGTTTCAAAATAACCAAGTTCTGTGATTTAATTACCAATTTTCAAAGATTAGGTGCAAAATATTTGTATTCCATAAATAAATTAAAAATGTATCACCAACAAATCTTGCTCAAACCAAAGCAACATGCTATCACGATTTCAAAATGGTTGACCCTCCCCTTCTATTAATTTAAATTGGTCATTCATTTTTTAATTGTGATCGACATCTGACGCAGCATTCAGGGCAGATCACTAGATCTTATCCCAAGGATTTATTTTAACTATGTTCATTGAATTGTTTTATAGAGTAGAATTATATGAATATTTAATCCGAAATAAAATCATCAAGTGGAGCAACCATTTTTTCGTTTTAAAATGCATTTCGATCTGCCCCACCTATGTTGTAGGTACGTTGTATCTACGTGTGTGGTTTGATTTCGCTTTGCTTTTCATTCGTCAGTTAAAAATAAGTTTGCAAAAAAATAAAAAATAAATCAAAAAAGAACAAAATGAACAGAACCAGCATATTGAGTTAAGATATGTATATTTTGTATGGATACCGCCTTCGGAGTGCACACTCAGTGAGCGGTGCAGTTGATAAAAAAAAACATATACACCATGCGCCATTTTCGCGGTAAAATTCACGTATGT
The DNA here is from genome assembly GCF_945859685.1 of Eupeodes corollae. Classification (NCBI taxonomy): domain Eukaryota; kingdom Metazoa; phylum Arthropoda; class Insecta; order Diptera; family Syrphidae; genus Eupeodes; species Eupeodes corollae. Next base: position 118,290,958 of record NC_079149.1, read on the forward strand.
TGGATGTTTGGTTTGGTTCAAATATTTATATTGACAGGTACATGTGTATATATTCTTAAGTTATGACGAATGCAGTCTGTGTTTTTAGACGCAAATTCATACATACGTTCAGGTAAATTTCGATAAGTTAGTAATGTAAAAATACGAAGTTTAAATTTAAAAGAATTTTGTGTTAAGGAATGGAGAGTTCCTAATTGGTTCTTCCATTTTTGACGTAAAGACGTAAAGTGAAATTTCTAACTTGAAATTTTGTTTCGGAACTTGTCAAGAACTCTTATACAATGAACATTTAAATACATTTTCTTTTTTCAATTTAAAGATTTTCTCGAAAACGGCTAAAACGAACAACAATTGTGGAAAATTCTTTTGAAACATTATAAAAATTCCGAGATATAAATATTTTTTGTATGTGTTCTTTATAATTTGGACATATAATTTTTGAGCTGGATACTTTTCAAAGCTAAAGAGTACTGTTTTAGTAAAATCTTTACTTATTAGAAGTTACCATAAATACCGATATTTCCTGTTCTATATTCCATATCATTTTTCTGATAATTTTTAAGGGTTGGGGTCGAAATACTCTATGAATCAAAAAACTGTGTTTAAAATACTGTATCTTGAAATTCTGTATTTCAAAATTCTGTATATCAAAATGCTGTAAATAAGGCTCAAAAATAAAAAATTGCGCACTTTTTTACATTGTCAAAACGATTTTTATTTTTTGAGCCTTATTTATTATTAATTAAGTACTTCAATTTCGACTTCTGGCAATGAAATCAAAAAATTAATATGAAAAGTGCGTATACGCCTGAGTGTATATCTCTTTGTTCTAAAATAAAACAAATGCAATTAAGTAGTTTTCTTATTATTTAATGTTATAATATCTGCGCTTAATTAATGTTAATGTTTTTTTAATTATGGTTCAAATATTTAACTTCCCATAGCAAGTTATTGTAATCGGTCCCATTTGTCGAATTACAAATTTCGCGAAGTTTTTTTCGTCGTCCATAGCTCAAGAACCAGTAGAGATATCGACTTCAAATAAATTTCTTCATAATGATAATAAAGCAGAAAAATGAAAAATTGAGTTCCTAGTTTTTTAAAATAGCATTTAAGAAAAGGGTAACCCAAGGTATGAATGAAATTTTATATTATATATTGTAACGTGATAAAAAACAAATATATTTTTGGAACAAAATCCATCGAAGGTTTTTTTCTTATAAATCAAAAAACTGAACAAAATTGTATCCCCAAAGTAATTTTATGCGACGAATAATAACGTTTTTGATATCTAGTAAAATTTTGAGAAAAATCGAATTGACAGTTTTGTTTTATACCAAATAAAAACCTGAAAATAACATTACCAAAAGTTGTAAAAATTGATTTTCGACTTAAATATCTTTTCAAAAATCTGAGATATTAGCTTCAAAGTAATTCTATCTTATAAGATATATTGTTCTTAACATTTGGTATAGTTTTGAAAAAAAAATCGAATAGACAGCTTTTTTTCAAAACATAAAAAAATAGTTACTCTTACTAAAAAATTACTTTCGATTCAAATATCCTTTCAAAAATTTAAAATAATGGCTTCACACAAATGTTAAAAATAAGCTGTTAACAATAAAACACAACATTCACTTTCAAGCGTCCAACACCAACTGGCATTTTCAGCATTTATCTTTATTTCTCTTTCCATTAGATATGGTCAACCCATTTCAGGGTTAACAGGATTAAAAGAAACAAATTTTATTTTACAGAAAAAATTATTTTTTTTAGATTCAGTATTTTTTCATAAATACCAACAATGGTGTACGACTAAAAATCTTATTAACAAACGACTAAAAACGGAAGCTCTAGTTCAAATTTGCTGAAAATTTGCTTTGTCTGACAGCTCAATAGCTTTAAAAAAATAAACAAAACAAAATACATTTGCTTTTGGAGAGACTCCCATTGGTTATTAGGAAAAGTTAAAAAGTAAGTTATTGTACATAGAATTACAATTTTTTCTTAAAACGTTTTATTTTTGTTGAACAGAAAATGAGTTTTCAAGAGCTCCTCACAGATTGAGCTCCCGGACCCATCAACTTCTCTCAGTCTGCGCTTCTTCTTGCTCCATGTGCTGAACATACCCATGATAGACTGTGTAAGCTACTTCCGCGATAAATTTATATTTTTCGATTATAAAATTCATATTTTCACTTCACCAAAAATTAAAACAAACTTTTGAGGAAAAGTTTTTAGAAATGTCATTCAAAGCAACCTCTAAGCAGGCCCATCGTAACGCAGACGAAGCCGAAGCTGAAGCGTGTAAGTGTTTAAGCCATTAGTTTCCAACTTCACCTTTGTACCAAATTTTTAAAAGAATGTGATTGTGATTTTCAAAACCTGATTCAACAGAAAGAAAGCTGCTGTACGGATACTTTTTTAACTATGTGTATATTTTGTTCAAAAATTATAAAATAACACCGATCGAAAAAATTAAAGCAGTCTTGTAAAGACTGTTGCGATGCAATCATAAAATGGGTTCTATGTGTGGCTTGGATAGTTTTAAACTAAACACCAAATTTTAAAACAATATTCAAGACTGGATTGGAATTGGAAAAACAAGAACTGTAACCTAAAAATAGTTTATAATCTACTGCCCAGGAATTATTTAAAGAAATAATTTTTACAACTATTTCAGGAAAAAAAATATGACCAAGTGTAAAAATGCCGAGTTTATCTGTGAAAACACAGTTTATTCATAACGATGTGATTAATTTAAAAGGATTAGTTGGTTTACCCGGCTTCACTCAGGAGTTATTTAACTATTTTATATAAAAAAAAAAATGAGAATGAAATAACTACTATTTTCTTATTTTGTACATTTTTTTTTATTAATTTATATATTATCTCTGTACATATTTCTATTACGGTTATAATACTTTTTTGCGAACAATATGTTTGGTCTTTGGTGAGGCGCATACACATATAGATTTTTTGCCGAGCTGACACGGGAGCAAGCAACATAAAATTGTGGGTGAATAAAACAGGGATTTGTGATGTCAAGGCCTGTAACTTTCAGTGCCTGTCCTTGTGCCTTATTGATAGACATAGCAAAACCAAGGTTTAATAGGAAATTGTTTAAATTCGAACGGGTATTCTCTCAAAAATAAACGATTTAAATAAACTAGTTCTAAAGTTGGCAAGTGATTTTGATTTAATGCAAGTTAATGTTGCAAAAAATGCACCATTGAAACAACCTAAGCAAAACAAAGGTAAAAACAATTCAAAAAGTGATGTCGAACAAAATTCCACTGGTTTAACCGTTGGTCATTTTACTGAGTCTGTTGAAGTTAATAACTCTGGCTGTAGTCATATAAAGTCATCTGTACAACAAATTGAACCCCTGTCATGCCCCCGAAACAATAAAAGGCAAAAGAGCAGAAAAGATCGTCATATAGTTGGCATTGATGGCTCCATACCAGCACTGGAGGTGATACCAGCTTTGAAATGGATACATTTGTCTCGCTTCTCACCAACAACAAAAAAGGAGGACATCATTGCATATGCATCAAAGAAGTTGAGTGTTCCTGTAAATAAACTTTCTTGTTTTCCATTGTGTAAACAAAATTCTGATATGAGCAAATTAACTCTTATAAACTTTCGTCTTGGCATACCATCAGAAGCTCTTGATAATGCATTAACAGAGGAGAGCTGGCCACAGAGCGTGCATGTTAAATTGTTCCGTTTTTTCCAAAAAAAGAGAATGCAGTGTTAGAGGACATGAACAAATAAATGAAATTTTGTCTAATCAAGTCATCAATCTACCTCAACATCAACATCTTAAATTTCCCTCTCACTCTCATTCTTCGCCTTCGTCTTCGTCATCATTTTCTTCATCATCATCATCATCATCGTCATCATCATCGTCATCATCAACTAATTCTAACTCGCTCTCTGTTTATTACCAAAATGTTGGTGGTATTAGAACGAAAACAAAAGATGTGTTTCTTGCTGCATCATTGCATGAATATGAAGTCATTGTTCTCACTGAAACATGGCTTCATGTGCACATACAATCAGCTGAACTTTTTGATGACTCTTACAACGTTTACCGTTCGGATCGGTATCAAAATTCAACTCAGCGTGGAGGAGGAGTGCTTATTGCTGTTCTTTCAAAGTTCTCAAGTCAGCGTTTTGAACTTCGAATAAAAAATGACAACATTTAACAGCTGTGTGTTATTGTAAGTTTATGTAAAGGTCTAGGCTTGCATGATGAAATTGTTTTTGTTGTTAGCTATATACCTCCTAAAAGTCCTACTTATATTTATGAAACGCATGCAATTAATATTGAATATTTAATAGAAAACCTTTTTGATTATCAAATACCTAGTATTCTTGGTGATTTTAATTTATGTGATATTCATTGGAATTATTCTGAAGAGGAAAAGTCTATGATTCCTTATAATGTTAAAAAAGAACATGAAATTATATTTGTTGATTCTTTGTTGTCACAAAATCTTATTCAGATAAATACTGTTTGTAATTCTATGCAAAGATTTCTTGATTTAATTTTAACTTATAATAATTTAGCTTATGAAGTAAGTGAAGTAATTTTCCCAATAGTGGCAAATTCTGTATTTCATAAAGCTATTTGTATTATGTTTAGAGTTTATAATAATCCTGTGTGCAATACAATTAATGTTTTTAATAACGAATTTAATTTTGCAAGAGGGAATTACATTGAACTAAATTACATAAACTAAATAAAATTAGACTGGTCATATATTCTTTCTGGAACACAAATTGATCTTATTTATGAAAACTTTTTACAATTCATGTACGATGGTTTTTTGAAATTCGTTCCACAATTTCGTAAGAAATCTGTTTTTAAATTACCTTGGGATAACCATAGACTAAGAAATCTCAAAAATGTAAAAAATAAATCTTTTAAAAAATTTAAAACAACGAAATCTGAAATTGATAGACATCGATACTGTCAGTTACGTCGTGAATATGATTTTCTTAATAGATTTCTGTATAAACAATATATGATTAATATTCAATCGCAAATTACAAGAAATCCAAAGGCATTTTGGGCTTTTATAAATTCAAAAAAACAAAATTCTGGAGTATTTACTAATATGGAATATAGTAACCAAATCTCTTCTAATTTAGCTTCTACATGTGACTTATTTGCTTCCTTTTTTGAGACTGTATATGAAGATCATTCTACAGTATTTATTCCGGATACTGAAGATGAAGAAATATCGTTTTCAAATATGAATTTGGGTAATCTGTTCTTGTCTTTTGAAGATATAATGGAAGGAATTTTAAAACTAAATCCAAGTTTGAATGCGGGTCCGGATGGTATTCCTTCTTTTGTAATCAAAAAATGTTTATCGTTAGCTAGGCCACTTCAAATAATTTTTAATATATCTCTTTCTCTTAGAATTTTTCTGGATGATTGGAAAATTTCATATATAACACCCATTTTTAAAGCTGGACAGAAACATAAAATTGAAAATTATCGTGCTATCTCTAAACTTTCTGCTATACCAAAACTTTTCGAGCTCATTGTTAAAAACAAAATTTATTTTTATATAAAAGAATCTATATCTCCTTGTCAGCATGGATTTGTAAGTGGTAGGTCAACAACTACAAATTTGTCGTTGTTTAACAAATATGTGTCCGATGCTTTAGAATCCGGTTCTCAGGTTGACGTTATCTTCATGGATTTTCAGAAAGCATTTGATAGCCTTTGTATCATGCAGCTTTTAAAAAAATTAAAATATTTTGGATTTCATTCAACCCTTCTGCAGTGGATCTCCAGTTACTTAGTCAATAGGAGACAAATAGTAAAAATTTCAGACTATTCATCGAGAATAATAAAGGTTTCATCGGGTGTTCCTCAAGGAAGCCATCTTGGACCTTTGTTGTTTTTAGTTTATGTGAATGATTTACCGTTATTGTTGCAATATGCAACAGGTTTGTTATTTGCTGATGATTTCAAACTTTTTTCTACAGTGAAATCCATAAATGATTGCCTTAATATCCAAAGCGATCTAAATAAAATCGTAGATTGGTGCAAACAAAATTTTCTTGTACTTAATACTAAAAAATGTACTATTTTTTTTATTTTCTAGGTTAAGAACATCTATTTTTTATGACTATGACATTTCAAACACTGCATTGGAAAGACGATCTGAAGTAAAAGATCTTGGTGTTGTTTTTGATGAAAAGCTTAATTTTTCCCTTCATGTAGATTTTATAGTGGCAAAGGCAAACTCAATGCTAGGTTTTCTAAAAAGAAATTGCTTAGAGTTTTCTAATCCTTACGCAATTAAAGCAGTATATACTTCTCTCGTCCGCCCACACTTGGAATACGCTTCAGTGGTATGGGATCCTTTTTACACAGTTTCAAAAGATCGAATTAAAAAAGTTCAAAAATCTTTCACTAGATTTATGGTTCGACAATTAAAATGGAATTTACCCGAAATGCCAACTTACTCCACCAGATGTGCGCTGATTAGTCTAACTACGCTGAGAAATCGGCGCCTTGTAAATTGTGTGATGTTTGTATATGATATATTGTCTTACCATATAAAATGCCCTATTTTGCTAAATCTCTTAAATATCTATGTTCCAGGAAGAAATATCCGATCAAGACATTTGTTTTATATCCCCTTGCATAGATATAATTACGGTTGTAATGAACCATTCACAAGATGTATGAAATTATTTAATGAACTTAAATTTAATTTAGATATAAGTCTTGAAAGAAATGTATTTAAATTGCAATTAAGTGAAAATGTAAATATGAATTAAGTTTATATTAGTTTTAAGCAATCTGTAAGATTGAGAATCGATAGATGAATGAATAAATAAATAAATATGTAAATATGTAATCATCGATATCCTGGAAATTAAAACGGCTTGGCTGAGCCAGAAAGAATTTTAGCTTCAATCACGTTCCTCGGCATAGTTATCTTATCCGTTATCCGTAATCTAGTACCCTTGCATAATTTCGGTGCATTTAAATTCCATATGAGTATTATTGGAGCCACAATTTTCAGGTCCAGTTTATGCGGAGGAAGTCCGGATGTATTCAAAGAATTCAATTGGAATATCAATAGCATTATCTTGATCAGTTAGATTATCAATAGAAAGATAAGTTTGTTGATGGGCCTGAAGCATTGAAAGATTTTTATTATTTGTGCTAAAATTTTTAGGTGCTAAAATCGCTCGTTAGCGTAACCAATCATCCGTTTTCTCTGATATTTGGGCGACTTGCGGGTAAAAATTAGCTATTAATTCGACTTGTCCAGTGCCGCTAGTTGCAAATGTTGGTTCTTTTAGTACTTCACCATCATCATTTAAAATATGTTCATTTCCTATATCCAAAAGAGTTCTTGAAAATTGTGCTGCATTATTATCACCACCCAAATGTACGCGCATATTTGTGGGTAATCTTAAAAGTTTGACAGAAGCCCACAGAAACGACGATTTTAGGCGAGCATTTATTTCATCTCTTTTTGTACCTCTTGACTCAACTGGCAATTTTTTTCCGAAAACCATCAGCGAACAGTATCACAACACCTCCCATCGGACGTTCATCAGCTCTAAAATCTCTAAGTGTACCATCCAGAGCTTCAGGCCTACCTTTATTTACCATAGGCGATTCGTCCCACACAATAAACGTCGTTTCTTTAAGCACTTTAGATAGTGAGCTTTGTTTCGAGATACTACAAAATGGATGCTCTTGGTTTTGACATAATTTTTCCCGATATTTTTAGAAGTTGATCTTCAATCAATATTAATGCCTCATTCAAAATTTGTGGCGTGATTGCTAATTCCCGGTTGTTCAAATTATGCCTGTGTTGTTGCAATTATGTCAGATGCCATATTATCTCCTGAACAGCAGAGACCTGGTGGTTTTTTAGGCTATTGGACTGCACACCAAAAATTGCACTTAGTATTCATATTTCCTATCGAAGCGTGAGATCAGTGAGTCAATGATATTTGAATTTTATATGTATAGATAACAAATTATTGACTAACATTATAGGATTTTATTTATGCCTAAGACCTGCTCCGTGATATCATCATTCAATTAATAAAATTGCATGACAATTGGATAAGACGTTTCGAAGCCAAACCGTAACAAAGATTTTCTCTTTTGCTTGATTTCAGTTTCATATACATATATAGATAACAAGATCAATTAAAATATGATCATCGAAAATCACAAACCCTAAAAAAAACTTTTTAAAACTTTTCTTTAACAAGAATAGCTTTCAAAAGGTTTATAAGTATCAAAACTAGCAAATGCCTTGAAAACAAGTTGATCACTTTATAACTAAGTGAAAAACATGATATTAAAATAATTCAGACTTTTCAATCGTATAAAGCTGAGATCTGTGTATATATCATTTTGTAATAAGTTATTTTTTTTAATATGCAACGAATTAGATAGGCCAAATGTTATATGCTTCCGAGCTTAATATGACTCATATTATCTCTAAGTTTGAGTTTAATTATTAGTTGCATCGCACAAAAAATTCCCATATCAACTCAAGATATTGAATTGAAAGTTGACAGGACGAATAGGTTTAAACTGAACTAAACTACATATATAGAACATCAAAACACTTTTCATTTTCTTATTCTTTTAAGAAGGTTCCTTTACCTAAACATTTGAACAATTTGCTTTTCTAAGAAGTCCTCTAAGTAGGGCATTGGGACGTATATTCCGGAAATAACCATCCAGAGAGATTAAAATCACTTTTTGTTTCTTTGGAAAGTTTATACACACATACATGCATATATAGAAACAAATCATAGAAAAACAGTCCTATGTTATAATAGGAAGAGGTAAGGTAGTTAAGTTATACACCTACTTATACCTATCTATAAATCTAGTAACTATAGCAAACAACACATTCAAAAATGTGTTCACATCAAAACATCCACTTGACATTCTGTGAAGGCTAACGAAGTATAGGTAGGTTCTAGGTACCTTATACTTATACTTACTAAAAAGGAACGAATAAACGAAAAAAATGAAGCAAAAAAACAATTCTTCTTTGATAGATATACGATCTAGCAAAAACTTCAACCCCTATCCTTTTTTACGTATATAGTGATGTTTTCTTTTTTTCTTTTTGGATACCTACTTTACTATCTATGTCAATAGATATAGATACATTCTATAGATACAGAGATAGACCTAGCTCCCTATAGCTCTGCTCGTGCACATGATGGTTGACTACCTATATCCCTTGTGTTGCTTTTGCTTTTGCTTATTTGTTGGAGCCTATCCTCAATTTTTTTTTGTAAGAAAAGAAATCGAAAATGCTGTTTAGCTGCAGGGTGAAATATGGAGAAGTAGGTATCTTTTGTGTATAAGAGAGGGGTTTAGGTGGGCAACAAAGAAGTGTGTACTTTTGGTATCTTTTTGTATGCGCCAAAATAAAATAAATCAGCCACCCTCGTTGTGTGTCACCAGCTCACCATCAGACCATCCCCCTTACCTCCCCCACGACTTCAACGACAGCAGTGACAAGAAACAAAACACAAGTGCAGCCTCATGCTAAATAAGCTGCCTTACTTTAATATACTTACAAATAAAAACAACAACAATACAAAAACACAATACCCCTCACCGTCATATAGTGCGTTTTTATTATTGTTGTTGTTTTTATTTCCTTCTTTTTTTGAGTATATTCTCATCAGTACTTTTATGTTTGTATGCATGCATGCGTATCTATGTACATATATAACAGAACAGATACACAATCCCCAAAAAATTAAATGGACTCTTTTCATGCACACAGTATGTTTCCTCTTTTCCCCTTGGACCTGAAGCTTACGTGTTTTGTCTATATACTTTGTTTGGAGGGGAAAGTGTAAAAAGTGCGTTTCATGATTAGCAAAACAAAAATATACCGTCCTATGAATTTGTTTTTTTTTGTTTTGCTTGGTTCTCATAATAATGAGAGCAGCAGCGACTTCCTTTTCTCGGATCCCAGGACCTTTAAAGCATGTTGTCAGGTTGACAAGGATCGAAGTGGCTTCGATTTCGATAAGTTTCTGTGCGGGAAGGTACATATGTATATACATATTATGTAGGTTGATGCATGTTTTTAATGATTTTATTAAAGAAAATTTATGGGGTTGGATTTTTAAGTAAGTAGGTTCAAACTTCAAATAATATCTACAATAGAAACCTTTGCCTTTAAGTAAAAAGTAGTTTACAATGTTTAATCATGAGCATTTGTAGGCGAAAATTCTTTATTTCTTACCGTTATTTGTTATCAAGTTTGAGTCTTGTCTAAGAATTCCGAATTTTATTTTTTGAACTATTTGGTTAGAAATGTGACTTTTTAGGAGTCCCTGAAATCTTTGGGTTTTGTAAAGATGGATGAAATGAGTGCCCCATTTGAGTTCAGTAAATGGAAAGACTTGTTGACAAATACCAGATCAAACAATCTAGACCTGAAGGTTGTGCCGGGGATGATGATGTTCAACGATGAGAACACGTCAATATCGTATGTCATTTTCTACTTTTATTCATCCTAGATCTGTCATTTGTCAAGTTAGTTCGTGGATTGTTAAGCCTTTTTCTACGCAAATGAAGGTAAATTTAGATCTCGGGAGACAGTTTTCTCCGAATAAATTATAGATCCGAAAGATATCATTCAAACTTCGTACTCTTTATTTGAAATGAGCATTATACACATAGTCAAAAAAGTCTCCGTACAGCAGCCTAATTTTAGTTTTTTTTTTTTTCAAAAAAACCACTAGGAATAAATGTAAAAACCAAAGTGGTAACATTGAAAAAAAGTTAGTTTCTACCTTCATATTTTTATCAAATTTAAAAAAATGTGATTGTGATTTTGAAAATATGTACTTGCTTTTAATATATTAATAAATATTTTATCTCAGAATCAACGAAAAGAAAGCTGCTGTGTGGAGACTTTTTGGACTAAGTTTATTAATAAGGAACATTGTTCAAACGTCAGTCCCGTCATTTGTTTTCTGTGTGCAACGCATCCGCAATGCTTAATTTCCAATGACTAACTAGATTTTGACGATGCCATGCCATGGGTTGTATTGCCTTTGTGCGTCGATCTGTATTGTGACTTTTTACAGATCTGAAATTTCAGAAAAACTGTGTAACACGAAGGACCATCACCACACAACCTTCCCGTTGAAACCTCAAGAATGATGATGAAGTCCAAAATTCACACCAAAAGCGACTATATCTCAGCAGATTTGTATTGTCAAAAATTGGACAATTTTTTTTTCTGACGTACCCTTTTATCAAAAAATAGGCCTCATCTAAGATGATTTTTTAATCATAATTAGGGTAAGTCTAATGCGTCAAACAAACGTCATTTAACTTCAGTTACAGGGTAGGCTGATCTTTTAACAACAACTGCGGTATATTGCGAAATGCCAAGTTGTCGGGGGTGACTTCCATTCGATTATATCAAATTTGTCTACACGTCTTTACCAAATGTAGAATCAACAATATGGTCACTATCAATTGCTACAATTAACTTTAATGTTCCTATTGGAATGAAAAATTCTTTAGGTATCTCCTGAAAAATTGGACTTAAGGGACCAGTTACAGCTATCATTGATTTTCACAATTGCAACTAATCAATGAAATTTTGTTGAAAATTTCTTTCGATTAAAAAATGCTCTGATAGAAATCAAGCATCTAAAGGTTACGGTTGATTATTTAAGGAAAAAGTAAAAGTTGGGTCACAGAAAGAAATTCGAATACTTCATTGAAACGATTTTGTTCCGAATTATATAATCAAAAAAAAAATCTTAATTTAAAAAGGATTTCATCATTAAAAAAGTAAAAATATAAGTAAGTACCAAACTCTTAAGCTGCAACTAAACATAAACAGTATTATTTAAAAACGCTGTGCAGAGCCTACATAAAGTTATGTTATCTCTTTAATGCCTCTAAACGCAAAAATGCTATTTATAAAACTAATTCAAGGTTGCATTAATTAGAATTATCCGTTCGGACCTCAGCAGTAACAGTAGATGACTTTTAGGAAAAGCAGAACTAACAAAAATTTGATGATGGGGAGTTCATTGGTCGCCTGCTTGGGGATGGTGTGTAACCTTGTATAAGATACAATATATCTCATATAGCTACACGGTGGAAAGATGCTATGGCGTCTGGAAGTAAACATTCTGCATTTTGTTATCAGGTATGAGGTGCTCCTTACAAAATACCAAAACAACTACTATAGCCTTAGCAGTTCTTCATAACTTGGTAATTGATTTCCAGGATGTTCTTCCACCAACAACACAAATTTTTATATTTTATTGGTAATGACAATCATGACAGGTAAATGGAATAGATTTCTCAATTTTGGTACTTTTGTTGACATAAGCATTGTAAAACTAAAATGTATAGCAGAATTACATAGAGCCTACATAAATCCCTATGCACTGTATATCATCTGTTTAGCGAATTTTATTAAATAAGACATAATCGTTTTTAAATCTTGAAAAAAAGAATGTTTTAAATAATGAAAACCAATGATAGCTATAGTAAGAACCCAAATGTAAATAGCATGTAATTTAATATGGTTCCATAACAACTATCCAAAGATGCTGTTAAAAATATCTCAAAAAGACCTAAAAACCTTTAAACATCTTAAACTGATAGTTTTGGTCCAAAGGACAACTGTTCAGCTATTTATTCAAACAGAGGTTGAAAAGGTACCTATATAATTAACAAAACTGTAAGTGCATATATTGTAAAGATTGTAGGCATTGTCGATATTGTATTTATGTAGGTATAGGTAGTTAATACATGATTCAAGCTCAATTTAGGATGGTAGGTAAATAAGGTAACGTATGATGATGTACCTGATTACCTATACTGCCTACTCCTCATTCTGGTAATAATTAGTTTTAAAGTTCACGTTTCCTTCTATGCATTACATAATTTTCACAAAAAATGTACCTATACATAGTATGGCATGTACCTAGCTACCTATAACTACTATTATGTTAGTTGGTGAGTAGGTACCTAAGTACTGATGTACATACATATACCTTACAACTACAATAATTTAAAATGAGGTAAGCACCTACAAAACTATAGCTAGAGGTATATACAGTGCAAACCTCCCTATTGTAGGTAGATATTAGTAAATTTTGTCGGTCCTAGCAAAATTTACAAAAGCCTATAGGAAAGGTAAATAAAATACCTACCTAACCTACCTATACTCCCCTATCAATCTATTCACAGGTCTATGTTGTATTGGTGCCTACATATAAATCTGTTTCTATGGCATAAACATGCTGTAGATAAATATGTATGTACATAAGTATATCTATGAACTTATCTATGTTTAAAACAATAACATTCAGATCTTCTACTCGATCAGAACAAGTTTTTATTCTATGCCTATTTCTTTGAAGGTAGGTTTTGTTTTATTTTTTTTAATTATTTTTCAATTTTTATTTTTGTTTCTAAGCACTAAGGTAAACTCAAAAATAACACACCAACAAAATTCATCTAAATTTTACATATATAACTACTATACTAACACTAACGCCAAAAAATTCCCACACAACAATATTTAATACATTCCCCATTTTACATAGTGCGTTGATAAAGTTGCTTTTTTGGTTCCTCTCTTTAAAAAAAATTTTGGCAGCAAACGAATTCTGCAATGGCGCTTGGGCTTTTCCAATAGGAAGCTACGCAATACACGCATCACGCAGCCATACAAAAACCTAACCGCATAGAGGAGTGAGCGAGATGACACATCGAATTCATATTCGAAATCCAAAAAAGAGTGAGCCCCAAAAATAGTGCGTGCCATTTTACACAAATCCACACATACACACATCTACATCCAAAAGTAGTATAGATGTGCGGTGCGTCGTGCGTGGGCTTTTTTTTACCACCAGAGCAGAGTAGGTATAAAATTCTTCATCCATCCGATATGAAGCTATAGAAATTCAAATCATGATAAAGTGTAAACAAATACACACACCACACATTCTCCAAAACAAAAGGAACAACATTTCAAAACCTTTTATGCTTCCATCTTCTCTTCATAACGCTATACAACGCACCCTCTAAACTCTATAAATGTAAAAAATGTTAAATTTTTAAGAGAAAACTTGCGTAAGTATTTCTCTGTGGGTTTGAGAGTTCAGTTTGAGATATTGTAGGCGGCGAAAAGCTTTCGTTACTCACCAAAAACCCAAAACGCAAAGAATGACCAAATGTACATACATTTCGAAAGTTTGGTGGTGTTGGTATGCAGGCTAGAGAATAAGTACCCGAAAAATTGCAAAAATAGTGGAAGTGTATTGGTGTCCAGGCCTGCCCTGCATGCTGATATCTCTACCGCGAGAACAAGCGACCGACCAACCGACCGACCAAACCGTACCGTTGAGCATAGGAGCTTATAAACTCAACAACTTTAAACGACAACGTATGAGTAGGTAAGGTATATGCCTACATTTTTAGTTAGATGGATGGATGTACATGATAGAGATGGAAACTTACTCGTTTATTGACTCTCTTGTATGGGGGATAGTTTCTATGAGTTCCGGTTGCAAGACGAAGATAGAAATATTTATATAGAAACATACATTGGCATGATTTGGTGCAAGGGCGTATTTAGGACGGTTATAGGATTTGACCGGCTAGGCTTAATAAAAGTTGCTTATTTTATTATCCTGCTTAGGGTATGCCAAGGTAGCTTTTTGAAAAATTCCAAATTCTAGGATGACTGAGGTGGGATTGACGTAAAATAACCACGAATAACGCAACGATGAGAAAAGAAAACAAATGAGTGGCTGATGGTACATAGTACAAATTTTCCCACGCTCTCTCGTTGCAAATTTCATACACATATTTCTACCTCTATGTACCTATACCTACCTTTGATATACTTATGCTTTTGTTTATGCTGTTTTTTTTAGTGAGTAGGCAATACCTAGACCTACTATAGATAAAAAGGGTACCTATACCTACATACAGACAAATTTCAAGAGCCCAATTTATATAAAGGACAAGGTCTAGGACAGGGATGCCATTGAATAATATAAATGACGTATAATTTTGTCAAACTTTAGCGTCCCAAGTTATAAGCTTTGCACTAAATTATAGAACTTGCTAGGGTTGCTAGTTGAGTACCCAGATGGGAAATAAGGTCTTTTTCAGATCTGAAAGTTTTTCAATGAGAGATTTCAATTTTGATATTTAAAAAAAAAGGATTGTCAAAATAAACTAAAATATCAATTAGTATTTCATTTTAAATAAGAAAATATGCCGTAAACAATGAAAATTTCAAACAATCGGCAACCACGGCAGCGGTTCTAGTGCCATATCCTTTTGATGAAATTTTCATAGCCCATTGGACCACTGTCATGCCAAAGGTCTTGGGTTATATACCCAACTATGCCATCTAAGGTTTTTTTTTCACTGGTATTGCCTATTGCCTGAAACTGTCAAAAATTGTCCAAGATGGATTCTTGTCATGGAAAGTGCTTTCTCAGATTAGCCGTTCGGATTCGGCTTAAAACTGTATGTCCCTTTCATTCCTGACAACATTACTCGCACGAAGGTTGTAAATCTCTAGGCCCTAGTTGTTAACGGACTGTTACATTACCATTTTTTCGTCTTTTTTAATTTACAAATTTGTGGCTGTTTGTCCTCGATAACTTTAAGAATTCTCTCTTTAAGAAATAACGCGATCAGAAAACATCTTTTGCAAAACTGCGAACTGTGCACTATGATTGCTAAATGTTTGTCATTTCTGAAGTGTATTTGAAAAAATTTAATGTGCTGTGCAATAGTGTATTGTTTATTTTTCAGTAATGGCATAATTCTTACTTGTGATCTTTAAAAAAGAGATATCTTCAGAAACTAAAGCAGACCATATAGGAGGCTATTCAATATGAAACCTCTTTTTGAAAAGAACCTTATAGTATTAGCAGTTCTGAGCAATTTGACCTATACATGAAACGCTACAAAAACACCATTCATTTTTCGAATGTTTTTCATAATTTCAAATAGAGTAATTTTTATGTAGGCCAAAAGTGACTTTAATTTTCAGCTTACGGCAACTCTTATCCGAATTCAGGATATAAAATAATATTTATGTAGTTGTAGGTGCCAACACACTCAATGTGCCTACAAATTTACTCTCTTCATTTCTTTTTTCCAAGCAATGCTTCTTTTCTTATGTCATCACAAAACTTCTACTCGAAAACAAATCATAAAAGAAAAACGCAATTGCCCCAGCACAGCAGCGCAATGCGCCCGGCCCAACCAAACCATGGCCTACACGCCGAAAAAGCAAAATACCTACTCACACATTCAAATTTAGGAGGCAAATTCTCTTCTGTACCAAAAAGTAGGTATTTTTATAAGAAGGGGTTTGTTATTCTTCATTTCACAGATTTCTCTCTTTCGCGTTCTTAAGCTCAAATCTTTTAAGACTAAAAAACAATCATGGATTACCCCTTTTTCAACTTCAACTATTTATTCATCTCTCAAATTATGCTCTCAATATTGCATTTTACTCACAGGAAATTGTTAGGTGTGTTTGAGTGTGTGTGTGTTAAGAGTAAGCTTGATATGCAAAACACTCAATAAAATGAACTCAGGATAGGAATTAAGGATAGGACGTTAACCACCAAAAGAATTTGTTTTTTAAATTAAATATTTTAATGTTTGCAGGTTTAAATGATTTTGTCACAAGAGAAAAAGTGGCAACGCCGGATGGCCTATCAAAAGAGAAGAGCGAAAAAATAAACTTTTCCATTCGAATGCCATGCTAAACATTCTAGGTACACCACTAACACATTTAAATGAATTGCAAACAAACATTTACCCGCACTACACACTTCTCAACCCACATTCGACAATTTGTTTCTGCACTTGCTTTGGAGAAAGCAAAAACAAAGAAGAGATGAAAAAATATGTTTAGGACAAAAACAAAACATAGAGTGAGCAAACGGTCGAAGGTTTATGGGTGTGTGTGTCTAATTTTTGAGAATAAAATATATAAGCTTCTCACTACTACTTAAATAGTTTATGCAAACAATACATGGATACGCATGCAGCTTTCTGTTCATTTTGTTTAGATGGATGGTTCGCGTTTGGTAGGTCTTTATTTTCTGTTGATAGTTTTTTTTTCATTCTTATGGGCATTTTGATTAAAGTCTATTCTGTTTTGTTTAGGGGGTTATTAAAGTACATTTCAGAGTTGCCTTTGTGTTGGCATTACATACCTTAGAAAATGGTAGTTTGTATTTATTTCGTTACTATTTTATTTATTTTATATATTTTACCTACATTATTGAATTGTGTTTTTAGGTTTTTTTAAATTTATTTTGTTTTATCATATTTTTCGCATTTTTATATGTAAATACATAGGAACCTATTCTATTTTGTTTTAAGGAATTATGTTTGGATGTTAGGATTTTATTTTATTGCACTTTTTGTACTTATATTATTTTTTTAACCTATCTATTTTTTTTAATGTTGGTTACCTATATTTTAATTTATATAAAGTTGTGGAGAGTTATTTAATACATTTATTTTGTATTTACAATATTTTATTGTTTACTCCATGGCATATGTATGTAACTGCTAATAACAAACATGTTTACCTAAAAATGTAGTTCTTATTTTTCTTTTGTAAAGCAGTTTTTTAGCATGAAGATGCATTTTGTAGTAGACACCTATGCATAGAAACAACATGCAAACTTGTATCTACTCCTAATAGCATTTAGTTTTTAGATATCATTACCTGAAAAAAGGTTCAGTATTTTGTTGGGAAATCTCTGTACTTAAAAATTTCTAGCCATTTTCACTCTTCGGATCCGAGAACATCAAAAGTAAAGCCTCAATAAAATCAAAGTTGGTAGTAATAGTAAAATTAAATAGTGCAACAGACCGTTTTGAAGTAGGGTATAGTGACATACTGCTTTCAACCATTCCTGTGTGCGAGTAATGTTGCCAGGAATGGAAGAGACTTACAGTTTTAAGCCGAATCCGAACGGCTTACTTCAGGAAGCACTTTCCATGACAAGAATTACTCTTGAAAAATTTGTCAATTCCTCACAAGAGGCAGTACGTGTAAAAAATAAACTTGAGAAAAATAAACTTGTCGTTCCCCTAGAATACATAGCTATTTTATAACTGTCAGCGCCTCCTTGACTTGAGGCACTATATGAGCTTAATGCAAACACAAACGATTAATAAATTACTAAACAAAGAAGTTCTAAAGGTAGAGTTCAAGGCCTTACAACCATATACGTATAAGTTTATAATTTATTTTTAAAGTCGTGTACGTTTACTTTTAAAAGTTATTTAATTAACTGTCACCAAAATATCGACTTAAATTAATTAATTAATACACATTGTGACTTCACACGCGTATTTTGGCAAAAAGTAATGCTTTATTAAATCAAAAAAATCAATATAAAATTTGCCCAATATTTTCTTGAAAACAAATTATTATTTTGTTATACCTATAACGAAAAATTTCATTTTCGAAATGTGTTTTTGTAATTAAAATTCAATCGATAGTTATTTTGTACAAAAAATAAAACCCCACACTTTAATTTATTCAACTTGTTGTTTGACTTTGATTGCATACATTTTGAAATTCCTCAGAATTAAAATTTTGTTTTTAAAAATATAGCATAATTATGTAAATATTTAATATCTATCACTATCGACCAATGTAGTATTCATCATAAATTTAGGTATGTGTCTATACTAATACATACTAATTCTTTATATGATCCTTAAATGTCAAAAAACTTACGCACATATGTACATAGTATATCAATCATTTAGCCTAATTTTTTTATTGATCTTAAAAGTGTCAATTTGTTTAAAATTTGTTTTTAAAAAATTGGACGGATGCTTTTCTTCTGCAATTGCATTGTTTTAGTAGTTAGCAGAACCTACTCAATGTAAATAATTATAAGTTCCTACCTTCCTCACATAATGAATTAATTTAGATATAACTCCTTTCTAATTTGCTACCTTCAAAAAAAAAATTGAATAATATCGACAACACTCTTTATATCAAAAGTTTCTTCTTTTCAATGCTTTTAACTTTCCAACCCTCCCCAAACCCTTTCAAATCAAACAGTTCACCATTATCAAACAACATCAATCTACAGAGATCTCTAACAAAACAGCAGCAGCAGCAGCAGAGCAAGAGCAGCAGCACTCATCTCAGCTCAAGTTCTAGGCATTAGGTAGTTTTAGTTTTGAATGCTACAAAACATTATAGGAACAGAAAACCGAAAACAAAATTCGAAAAATTACCTAACACATCTCACTACTTCTTTTGGGTTCGCATTCGCACTCAGTGTTCTTCTCATCTGTTCTCTGTTCTTCTTTCTTTTTCTTCTATGCCTCCTTTTTTTGGTTTATCGTATTTTTCTCTGGTTCTTCAAATCCACTCTCTATTCTACACACACTTCGTAAATCGCAACTCTTCCTTCTTCCCAAAAGCCAAATCCAAAGCCCAAAAACAACTCACATTCATTTCTATCGAAAATTCGCGGCAGCCTTAACAGCACAACTACAGAACACACTCAGAAGCAGAACTGAAAAGAAAAAAATGCACTCTTTCTGTGTGCGTGCGTAGAATGTACCGTGTGCTCGTGCAATTTCTCATTCATTTCTATTCATCACACATTACACACTCGTTGTTCATTCATTCTTTCGCACGCATTTCGCGCCATCGCCCCATCTTGGTCTATCGCATTTTTCGGCAATCTAAAATCTACAAAACCGAATTAGAAAAAAAAGAAGAAATCCAAAAATTGCCGGAGGCAGAGCACAGAGGGTTGATTAACGAACGAACGTAAAGGAACGTGTAGTGTAAAGAATAACGAACGACAACGAAAAAGAGCGAAGTGGCAGTAGCAGCAGTGGATGAAAATGAAAACCAGCACAACCCATACATTTGCAACATAATATTCGCTGCTGAGCGTAAAGCATAACCAAAAGCACAAAACAAAACACAACTCGCAACTCGCAATCGCACACCACCAAAAGAAAAATAAGCAGCAAGCAGCAGCAGCATTATTTTTCGTCGTTAGAAGCAAAACCAAAAGCAAAAGCAGCAGCGGCAATGGAAATAGGAATCGGAATCGGAGGAATACGAAAAGCAGAATAGCACCATAACCAAAATACCAAATACCAAACCAGCAGCAGCACCAGCACTCAAGACTCAAGAGAAGAGCATTCGTTCGACGCAGGCAAGGCAAGGCACACTCAGTGGTAACTCTGGTTAGTGGGCCCCCAAAAACGCAATTCACGGAATTCATGTTTGTCTATTCGGCCCTAGGTTTCGGAGGTGCTCGCAGCGCAGTAGTGTGCACTCGTCGTCGTCGTCAATAAAACGTTTTACTTCTTCCCAATTAAAAAATTAAATTAAAAAAAAAAAACAAAAATTGTTATATTCTAAAACACAAATAAAAAAGTTACAACAAAAAATTCACATGAATCATCGCTCGCGCAAAAATGATATCGAATAAACAAAAATTTAGTGTTTAAAAAATAAAAGATACAAATTGCATTTATTTGTTTTTTAATTCAAATTCAAAAAATAATCCTCTACCAAAAAATCCCCCAATGAATTTTATATTTTGTAATATGAGTGAAATTATATAAAAGAAAATATCAGTGGATTGTTGTTAGGTGTGGATGTGGATGCATTTTCACCCTTATTTTTATCATTATTATCAGTTCTCTTTATGGGGTACGTTTTTCGGTGGTTATTTTTTGTTGTTGTTGCTGCTGCTACCGCCGCAGTCGTGCTTACTGCAAGTGCGTGTGAATAAAATTACGCATAAAGAAAAAGAAAAAAATCGATAAATCTCGAAATAAGATATAAATTAACAACTCCTTTGCGTTTTGCACCACCACTGCATTTGCATACCTTCTATACCCAAGTGAATAACAAAAATAAAAGAAGAAAGAAAGAAACAAAAAATAAAAATAATTATGGTGAGAACGAGATTTTAATTAAAGTTTAAAAAATAATAATAATAAGAGACTGACAATATATGTAGTTGGTTTTTTTGGGACTCGGGGGAATTGTTTACCCCAAAGTGTTTGCAATTTTAACTTTTTTTTGTGTACAAAACCAGCAACAAACAAAAAACAATTTTAAAAAATATTATTAAGTGGATTTAAAGTGATTTTTGTGAAAAAAAAATAAATTAAACAAAATATTTGACAACCGACTTTGGTAGTGAATGTTTTAATTGGATTACGATTTTTGTTTGGATTACTCAATACGGTTTGTTTTAACTTAATTTTTGTTGTATGCAATCCAGGATATACCTATGATCAAAGGATAACTAGATAGAACTCAATAAAACTAGGTATAGATACATACTCCCATCGTAGTTCCATTATTTGTAGTATAGTTCATCTGCAATGAAGGTACTCTACGCTCTCTCTATTCTACTCTATTCTTTTCGTAAATTTTGCTATGTCTTTCCTATATATTCCCAAAAGAAGACCATGCCAAAGCTTAAGCACTTTTTATTCATGTACCTACCAAACTACAAATTTTCCATGACTATGATTACATAGTTGTGTAATTAAATTTGGAAGCTTTTGCCGTTTCGTTATTGTTGTTTAATTATTTATTTTTGCACATTCGTCATGTTCATGTGCAGCGCAATTAGCAGGTACATACATTTTATTGGAAGGGGGGGGGGGCGTCCTTTTTATTTTATAGTTTTTAGTTTTATAAAAAACGGAAGATAATCTATTTTCTAATACGGCAGTTAATTCTTATAAGAATCGAAAAGCTATGAATAATAATTGGCGGCATGTTGCTTAGCCTCTTAAATTTCAAATATTATTTATTTAATTATATTTAGCTATCAGAAAATTTGGTGGATTTTTTTAATTTTTAAAAATAAATTGAGGTTTTTAGTTATTTTCTAAAGATATTTAGTTTAAAATAAGAAAAATTATTATTCTACGTTGATCTATACAAATGTTTGTATACATTTGGGCAGTTATATGAATTAAGTAAAAGTTATTTATTCACTTTTATATATTTTAAGCCATTTTATAAATATTTAGATGTTATTTTTTTTAAATAATTGTTAAAAATACATTTAGAAAAAGTGTGTTTTTAATTTTTCACAGCAGCAGGTTTTCGAGCTTCTTTTACCAAGAATTTTAATAACTGCTTAAATGTTAAAGCTTTTCTAAAAAGTTAAAAAGACAAATTTTAAACGATTTTAACATGCTACTATCTTTTATCATTTTACTTAAAGGAAAATTATAAAATTTCCCAAATCCATATAAAACTTGAGTTTCTGACATTTCATATTAAAACCTACATAGATCCATTTTAAAGATTTAGGCTTGTTTGCTTTTGTTTAATTTTTTGTATGAACTGTCACTTTTTTGTCATTATTAACATTTTTGAATAGCTACAAAATTGATTAGTACCTATTAGGAAAATAATTAACCAGTAAAATGCAAAGCTTTAATAATGGATTAAAATGATGCATTATTTGTTCTAATTATTCGACGATACTAATAAAGAAATTTGACCAGTATTTCATTCCTCAATTATTTTATTCATGGAACACATTAATACTCATGAAAAGCATTGTTTTGACTTCAATCATTAGCTTATGTAGTAAGATCGAAGAAATTTAAGTGTTCTTGACAAAAAAACATATTATTACGCTGTATGCAGTTACTTCCTGATTTGGGTTTCGGATTTTAGGTCAATGCTATTTAGATCTTTTCACATTTATTTTGCACTTAAAATTGTCTGCTCGTGAATTTACAATATACTAATTTGACAACTACCTCTTGTTTTTAAATCACGGTTTAAAAAATGGATCCCTAATTATCGTTGAAATTCAAGAGCTTTTACTGATACCTTAACTGCAGAAAAGTTTTCAAATTGAAGTTTTTCGAAATATGTTCACTTCTACTGGTTTTTTGAAATATGCTTAACTCTGTATTATTTATTTTTATTTTCATAATACCGAAAAATGTTTATCAGTTTATCCTTCAGCTCTATTCCGGAAGCACAATAGATCATTTTTTTCAGCCGCACATCAAGAATTTGTTATGCTTTACTAAACTCTATTTTCCAATTTAATTCTAATATTAAAAACTTAAATCGTATCCTTTTCTTTTTAACACTTTAAACATGTTAAGGCTTTTAACTGCCTTTTGTGTTATAAACCTACAAAATTGAGAATATCTCATTTTAATAAGCTTTAATTGAATGTAGAGGATCAAACAAAAGTTAAACTCACAGTTTTTCCAAGACTTTAAAAACTAAAAAGGTTAAAACAATCACTCAAAGGTTATAAATAAAGATCAAACATTTTCACAAAAGTCACTTTAACTTCGTAAAATATGTGCTTTTAATAAAAAATATTCCTATTTCATTCTTACAGATTTCACAAAAATGATCGTATTAAAAAAAACAGAAACAAAATTTTTCGATATTGTGATGAGTTAATTTGTTTTCAAAATAAAAAAAGAAAAAGATAAATGCTCAAAAAAAGAACTCAAAATCTAACAAAAACAAAGGTTGTATAAATTTAATATTTTAACAAAAATAAATAAATTATAAACTTATTTAAATAAAAATTATGCAACAAATAAATAGTTCTACGAAACAAAGAAAATTATCTAAATATTTTATTTAACAACAAAACAAAAATTATGTAATTTAAATTAAATTAACAACAAAAATAAAAATTAAAATAATCAATTTCTTCTAGACTACTCTTATTCAAACTTAATTATATAACAAAATTTAAAACTTTGTAACTTATAAATTTAAAACTAAACAAGACAAACAAACAAACAAAAACAACAAAAAAAAAAACGAAGAAGAAAAATACAAAATAAAAATTTAATCCTTCAAAAAATAAAATTTTCAAAATTAATGGTTTGGAATCAAATATATAACACACCACACAAAAAATAAAAAATAAAATTTTTAATAAAATAAAAATAAAATTATTATAATAACTGTGTGTGGGTATATCAAAAATTACGTTTCGGTTTTATTTATTCGCAAAGTAAAGTGTATTATCGAAACCCTATAAATATAAATAAATATACATATATAATATATTTGACTAAAAAAGTGTATGTATATTCATAACAAAATTAAAAAATTAAAGTAGGCTTAGCTGAATGAATAAAAAAATTATTTAAAATAAATAAAAATTCAAATGAGTGAAAACAACATTGTAATCCTACAGAAAGTAACAAAAAAAGTTGTGACTGAGTGAAGTTTATTTAAGAAAAAATATAAACAAATAAAATTAACTAAATCGACATAAATGAATATTCAACTAAAATTTACATCAAAATTTAACTTATGGATCAAGGATTTGTCATACTTTTAAAAGTAGTAAATAAAAGGTAAGTGAACATTTCTGTTTTATTTTAAAGCTTAGCATTATTATAATTTTAACAGATTAAAATAAATATTATTTACAAATAAACTAAATTAAGTATTAAAGCCCAGTTTGTTAGTTCCACATGCAAACTCCTCTTTAAAAAATAATTCTCGTTTAACTCGCAGCTTGACTGGCTGTTTGGCGCTGATTAAATAAATTAAATACATTGTAGAATGTGGGCAAAAAACCGAGAAATTAGAATTTAATTTTGCAAGAAACTAGACCTACATATTATGTAATGGTTCTGTAACCACTGTATGACTTTTCACTTAACTTCGTAGACTTCTCCGTGAACACTTTAAATATTTTTTAAAGATACACAATACATAATAACAAGTTTTTCAGTCCTCAACTCAAAGTAAAATTAAAATTAGACTTGATTAATAGGAATCCAGAGAAAGGTAACTCAAGAAGGAGTTTTTCAGTTTCAGGATTAGCTTTATCATTATTATTAGTTTTTAAATTGGTACCACTGCAAAAAACCATCAAAATCGAAAATTATTGATAGATTGGTTATCAGTTTACTTTGATTTGTAATTTAAAACAAAAAAAAAAACTAAGAAAAAAACACGTTCCAATTTTTCTGCTCAAGGAAGTGAGCTTACTGGAACGTCAAATCATCTGAAAAAATATTAAACAATTCTTTGATACCCTTCATTTCACATTGTTTTTAAGACATTTATTCGTTCAGTCCCGAGTTAACTTACCTAACGTGAAAGGTTAGCTCCAAGACAAATTTACAAGTGAACTTCATTTAACTTACTAACGGTGATGATCTCACTCTGAAAAACTGTGCCTAAGCCTTTTAATATTTAATATTTTTAAAAAGTTTTAAAACACATTTTAAATTGTATGTCTTAAAACAACTCATAAAAGAGTTCAAACTTTTCCGATTAGCCAATGAATCTTCTTTACAAAGTTCCTAAACTTAAGATCGTATCTTACAAAATGTTGCGTATTTGTTCTCTTAAATCATTTTTTGCAACAACGTATGAACTTTTGTACAAAATTTTTAAGTTGGGAGCTTTTTTCGTTCACATCTACTTTAAGATAAAAAAAAAATCTATTTATTTTAAGATTTTTAAATGCAAACAAGTATCTTTCGATCTTAGAAAATTCTTAGTGAGAGTTCGATTCGAGATCATCTTTTTTAGTGGTCAAATCAGATTTTAAGTTTTAAGAATGGATTCAATGGTAGGTTATTTTTTTGGATTCTATGTTTTTCGAATTTTTATGTAGTTAAACAGAAATACAACTTCAAAAATGCTATGAGTTAATAATAATTCTGCTAAAAAGATTTTGTTGTGAGTTTATTAGAAAGTTCAACTTCAAAAAGTTGGATTCTTCAATATTTCCAGATTTAAGTTATTTTACAATTATTGATCGATAAATATGTACCTTCTTATTAGGTATTTGTAAACTTATACAGATATTTAGCAGGTTACCTATGTATATTATGTGCTTAAAAAGTGCTTAAATACCTTAAATATTATCTATCTAAAATAGATTAGGAATAAGTACCTATATCTTTATAAATTAATCGCAAAATTCATCCATTAAATTACATATAGGTACCTACATATTCCAAAATCAACTGCAATACAAAATAAAAAAAAACTGTTCATATTTTTGTCAATGTCTAACGCATTACATCATAGGCATATTTTTGTAGTATATATGTACCTATACCTAAAATGTACAAAAATAACTGGCACATAAAAATGATGATCAAACACATATACAATTGCATGCGGAAAAGCTTTTCATACGCACTCAGTAAACCAACCCAGCAGTCGGCACTCGGCACTGGCACTCACGCATCTATTGTGTAAAAACAAAAAATATAAAAAAAACCTTGAAACTCTTACGCACATAGCAATAGAAGCAGCATAGACGCACTATACGCACAACTCTATCAGCACTCAACCAGCCCCAACAGCAGAGCAGTGGTACAACCAAAAATTTAGAGAGACAGCCGGGCCGCATAGAGTACCGCGAGTCGCAACTATAGCTAGCAAGCTTCGCAAGTGATTGCAAAACAAGGTCTATAAAGCCATATAACAGTCTATATAGTCTATATGCTTAGACTTTACACAGATAACCAGTCTGCGTTTATGGCAGCAACAAAAAGCAGTTTACAACGCACACACCAATATAATCATAACCATAAGCATAAGCAAGTCCAAGTGCGTAAACGCACATTTCCTAATTTGTTAAACTTTTTTTTTTCATTGCTATTATGACTACCTATATCTTTTTTTTTGTTTAAACGCACATGTGTGACATGAGTGTGGACCCGCACACAAGTCATAGGAAGCTTATTTTTGAGGCCAATTTTTGACAAAACTTGGGTTATTTTAAAAATTGAATCGCTATACGCATTCGGCTGACGATTGTAGTTTGTGTGAAGTTTGCAGGCGCATAAATTGGTCCAAAGTTTTTGCTTTGTAGTTTCGATGGGTTTGGGCTTTATGTTGTGCGTTCGCGTAGGTAATATAGTGCGTGTGTGTCATTCGCATATACGCATCTACATATTTTTGTTGCTAAAGCTTTTACTTTTTTTGCGTTTCGTTAGTTTGTATGAAAATAGCTTGAGAGGCTAAGGAATTTGTGTCGATCAGACGATCGCCAAATAAACTTAATGTCAAAATGTGATTGTAAAATAAGTCTATGTGAATTTAAAAAAAAATATTTTTATTTAGTTTGGTTTTTTGAATATATAAACGACAATCAGGTTCCTTTCTTTCTAGCATAGGTATAGGTACGAGTACATAAGTATTTTATGTACTTTACTTTAGGTATAGGTACCTACCTCTTTTATTTTTTGCACGTGTTTGCACATCAGACAATCTCGCATGCGGATTCTTACATAGGCTATACACCTAACCTACATGAAATAACCAAATGCCTCTAGTGGTGCTGCTGCCAAAAAATGCGGACGTGTCTATAAATGAATCGTGCATTTTATTTTTTCTATCTATCTATCTATCTGTTGTGTATGGAAAGCATGTATAAAGATGGGTGTTCATATGTTTCATATGCCTAGATACTTTCGTCAATTCAATACCTATCTGTTGTTTTTTTTTTTTCTATTCAATTTTACACCCCATTTAGGGTTGCCGTTGAATAAGTTTAAATATGGCTTAAAATCGTATTTAAATATCCATTTAAATTTGGTTGTTTATTTCTTACTTAAAGAAAGTGTTAGTTGGATTTTTGCGAAAAATGCAAAATTAGCTGTTTTAAAATATTAAAAATAACAATCTTTCATTTAATTTTTTTTTAAAGACTTTATCTCGAAAATATTAATCAGGAAGTACATGCATAAGACATATATATATATAATTCGTACTTGTCTAGATGGTAAAAGTTAATTAAGGGCATTGATTTCTTTTAATTGTTTTTTTTTTTTTAATTCGTAAATTTCCTTTTTTAGTCTAATTTAGT
The DNA here is from genome assembly GCF_945859685.1 of Eupeodes corollae. Taxonomy (NCBI): domain Eukaryota; kingdom Metazoa; phylum Arthropoda; class Insecta; order Diptera; family Syrphidae; genus Eupeodes; species Eupeodes corollae. The sequence goes on from NC_079149.1 coordinate 118,318,894, forward strand.
AATCTTAAATAATTAACAGTGTTGAAAATTTCATCTAAACTCAATAAGTACACCAAGCTTTAAACATTTCTAGAAATAAAAGAATAGACTTATTTTCTCGCCAAAAGCAGCTGGTAATTAGTATGTTTCCGAACTATTAATTTCTTTCTTTATATTACAATACTACAACTTTTTTAAAGGTCTATATAACTGATTTTGTAAGTGTCTTTAGATATCACCTATTGACCTCGACTCTATCTTTAACTCATTTAAATAGTCCACATCACTTTGATTTATGGAATTCTAGCTTCATTAGTCCTATTTTAAACTTTTAGAAAAATAACTATTCAAAAATGTAAAAGAACTTATTTATATTGAAACATTAGTTCACTCATAAAGTAACGAACGTATATTGTGTTTAAAAATATCAATTACTGATCTCATACAACAAGTCATCCAAACTTAATTTTGAGTTAATTTAAAGATAGTAAATTTAAAATATACTTGCTTGGGTTCGATTCCATGCAAACATTTTTTTAGGGACAACTGCTACGAGTAAGTAACTAGTTTCTTGTGAAAAAAGACTTACAGCGCATGAATCCTTGAATTAAACACAGCAAATAAATCGAATGTAAATATCTCCTAACTAAGTAATCTGTCGAAATTGATATATCGGATGTTCTGAAAGGCTGTTAAAGTGTCCCCGAACTGACAACGGACCCAAAACCAAGTGCATATCAATTCACACAGATAAGCAGAATGCCGATGCCACAGAAATGTTCTTGACCACTCTGCTACGAAAAATTTCGAAGGGAAACGTTTCTTTTCATTACTTGTAATGTACATTTTTTTGGAAGAAAACAATGTTTAAGTTATTCACACCGATTACAGAATTCGATGAGTAGTTAGCGCACAATATGTCACTTTAAATATTATCTCTCCGATTACATTCCGTAACTCATTCCTCGTGGTCGGTGATCGGTGTTTTCGTTATTGGACGTTGTATGCTAAGGCATTGCTTATAAAGGGTGATTTTTCAAAAGCTATAAGAAAGTTTTTCAATAAAAGAAACACATACAATTCAGAAAATGCACGAAATCTTTATTTAACTCGATAGTATAGTCCATATAATTTAATTTTTGAAGATTATTTATTTCATGCAAATGTTGACCTTGACTGCGCCTCAAATGGTCCATCCGCTTAGTCCAATTTTGAAATACTCTTTCCAAAATTTCGGTTGGTATCTTACAATGCGTCAATTGAAGCGGGCTTGTCCGTATAGGCATGACTTTAACATAGACCCACAAAAAATAGTCTAAAGGCGTTAAATCGCACGATCTATAGGTGGCCATTCAAGCCAAGCTCTTGCATTTTGGTCAAAAAACAAAATTGAATATCATCTCACGGTAGCGCTCAACATTCACAGTTACGTTACGATTCGCATCATCTTTAAAGAAGGACGGTACAATTATGCCACCAGCCCATAAACCGCACCAAACTGTGACTTTTTCTGGATGCATTGGTAGCTCTTGCAATGCTTCTGGCTGATATTCACTCCAAAATCGACAATTCTGCTCATTTACGTAACCATTGCCAAAAATGAGCTAAAAATTCACCCTCTATTAGAAGTTAAAAAGATTTCTTGTCACATTCGGAATCTTGAAAACAACTATCAGCAGAAAAATCTTATCCAACTTTGCTTTACGAACGGTTTCAATGGTGTTTCTTGTCGTTATTCGTACAAAACTAAATATTGCCAAACATTTCGTAACAAAGGTGATTAATTATTGTTCCAAAAATTTAGGAAAATTCGACCGTTCCAGTTAAATTTATTTATAGCAAATAAAGAAGACTATTTTTTTATTTTTCGAAAAACAGCGCTTTGGCAACTTTAGATTCAGTCCTTTTATGTGCAAAGCTTGCGCTTTAACTTGCTAATATGTTGCATATACATAAAACGAAATCAGTTTCAGTCAATGTTGCCTCATAGATATACTATACATATACCGTACCGCATTTATACGGACTACGGAGGCAAGAGTAGCGTTGCTGTGCTAATGTTTTGTGCATAGGGGTCTTTTTATTTGATATTTTGTTGTTGTTTTTTGTTTGGGCAATGTTGCCGGTCCTCTCTCCAAAAAAATGAAATACTATGCGTGACATATTTTGTTGTTGTTGGTTGTTCATCCAAAGGCTTCCCCCTACCATGATGGTAATGCGTTTTAATTAATTAACGTACTCAACAGAGTAGTACAACCAACCGATGACGATGACGACGAATACGACGAGCGGAGCGGCAACGACGACGAAAATGATGATGATGGCGGCAACGAAATATTGTTAGAAAGTAGGTACGCAAATAGGTATATAGCGATATTATAAAGAGAGTATAAAAGCATAGCTTTCTGCACTGTTTGTTGGTCTTGATTTGATTCTTTTGAAGAAGAAGAAGCTTACAAAATACTTAAATTGCCTGGCAGCGGTAGGTAGGTACCTCCAAAAAAGTATACACATACGCATAGATACTTATATATATTTAGTGCAAGCATGCGTGTATGTTTTTGATGCATTAAAATGCGCTTAGGTTTTTAGGTTTGGAGTTTTCCGGGCAAAAAGAAAAATAAACACGCAGTGGTTTCGTATTACTTTTGTTGTATTAAATTTTGGGCAGGCAAAGTTATAGGCTTGCTGCGTAGTATACGATAGATACTGTACGTAAGTCGCAAATGTTTGTACAACCTACAAGCACTAAATTATGCGTTGCTTCAAAAAATCAAAAAAAAAAAAAACAAAATCTAGGTCACTAGATGTAATTGTTATTCATGCCGATGTGACCAGTCTTTGGAAAGAGTGTTTTTTCTAGTTTTTGATGCATGCGTGCAACATGTCGTTTGGTGGTGTGGTTAAATGAAAATACCAACATAATTGCATTAGATTGGACATGATGAGAGGAAGTTAGGTAGGTATGAAATTTTGGAGGTTTTTTTAATGATAGGAAATAATATCACGTTTTAAAAATAAACATAGCCACAAAGTTAGATATCTCATAGAAGAAAATAATAACTAAGTATCGGTGATATTTAGGGAAGCCCAACTTTAATGCCTATCAAAAAAAAACTAGTAACCAAAATTCGAAATTAGAATTAAGTACATGAAATTTATTTTATGCTTAGTTTTTGATCTACATACCTATATAATATTTTCAATCAATTATCAAATGAAAGCTCGATGTATGTTTTTTTATGTTTTACAAATCTACATAGGTAGATGTATTTTTAAAGAACAATAAAGTAAATTCAAATAAGAACTGATAATTTAGAAAACATTTCAATTTTCTTTAAATAATATCTTGTTGAATTGCATTGATAAGAGGTTGAAACCACCACTAGAAAAATTGAAAAATAGTAAGAAGTACCGTTATTTGAATGACATAACGATGGTAGAAAAGTAAAAAAAGAAGGTCCCGCAATTCCTTCTTGTCGGTAATCACTTCTACAACCTAAACTATTGGATCTCTTGATTGCAACCTTGATAATTTAAATATTTTTTTCTAGAACAACTTTTATATTGTATTAATAAAATTTAATGATTATTATTTTTTATATATTTTTATATACTTCAAAGAGTAACCTCTTTTAGACCTTCAGTGCTTTCGAAACAGAGTTTCATATTCTTTTCAAATTCCACCGATCACATCACTTTTACGTGAATTCTAATATTTAGCTCAATTGCTGACTTGCAGAGCTCAATATTTAGCAATTCGGCCACTGAATCTTAAGTGAAAGCCTTGACTTAACAATTCTCAGATTCAATCATTGATTTTGATGTACTTACATTTTGATTTGTCTTTGAGAAAAGAAAAAATGCGAATTAATAAAAGTGACCCACAAAGATCATAAGTAACAAATTTAGTCCGGACTTACATTTTTAGGAGAAGAAGGGGAGTAAATATAAAGCAAAAAAAAAGGAGAAAGCCTTGTTTGGATTTTATAATTCGAACATAAAAGTGATAAATGTTATTTAAAGGTATTAAATTCAACTTCGCCAAAAAATCCGTAAACAATCTACTGCAGGTTCACAATGACATTTCTGTTTTTAGAGATTAAACAATTCAAAACGGCAACTTATTGGTTTCATTAACCAATTTAGTTCAAAATTTTAAAAATGTTGCTATACTCAAAATTTCAAAGTTGGCCAAGTGGTGTGGTTTTCTGCCCTTGAATGTACACGGTGTGAGTAGAAAAACTAGGTTCTAGTAGTACTGTAATATAATAAAATAAAACATATTTTTGATGAAGGTATCTACTTTCGGACTTGCACTTATATTAGCGTGTACTTCTAAAAAATGTTTTAGAACTTACTCAGAACAAAAACTCGTTTTCCATCATAATTTCCCCAGAATTTCCAAGACTTTTCCTTCCAAAGTTATATAAACATACACATTTACATAGGTCATAATTAAACTTTTTAATTTGATCGCTTAAAGTCCATTGAAATGTATCAACATGACATTAATAGCGTTGTAAGTATCGTTCCAACCACCAAATAGAATCACTTTATTTCCTGTGATGTGTCTATTACCTTTTTCACCTCTTATACAATAATTACATTTCAGTACAAAAAGAAATATCTTCTTCTTTGCTAAACTGTTGTTTGTCTTTAGAATAAAATTCAAATTCAATTCGATGCTCTTTACTTAGACGTACATATGCAAGTAAGGTAAACAAATATCTTCAGCATTTTTAAGAGAATAAAAGAAAGGGTTTACTGTTCAAACAATATTGCAACTTTTGCTGTGTACCTAAACAGGTACGAGCAAAGTAATAATAGAGGCAACGCACAATCAGCACAAACAAAGCGCAGTTTTCCGGTGATACTACAAAGTATTTGTTTATATTTTTGTTTGCATGATGGGAAAGTTTTCGAAAGTTTTTGTTTTTTTTTTGTTTCATGATGATGATGATTGCAATGGGAAATAAACATAACCTTCTGACAACACGACGATTTTTGTCTATGAACACAAAAGATTGAATGTAACATATCTATCTTGTAGGTTTAGGTAGAGGTCTATTAAAAGGGACTGCCTTGTGTTAGCCCCCAAGGCAGCTAATGAGTTTGTATTTTTAAATCAATTTCTTAAAATCACAATGCAATTCTTCATTTGCCTTAAGGTCAGAAAAACTTATAATTGAAGACATCTTCCGCTTGGATGTTTATTTTATTATAACTTTTGGGATTTTTAAGAAGATAAATGTAAACATGCAAACACATATTGTGTAGTCATAATTAGTTCCTTATTTGAGAAAGGGAAAATTCAGGCTCAATAATGAAAAATTGAGTGTTTGTTTTTTTTTCACTATGGGAACGGGTGCAATTTTTCTGTAAGAACCTAAACATTGTCCCTTCTTCCGTAGGATGGTTTTAAACTTCAAAACATGTTTTTGAAGAGTATTTGTTCTGTCTCTATGTCTATGCAAAAACCATCTATCAGGAAAATGAGATTTAAAACAGGTACTATGGGAAATTGTAAGTGTTTTTTTTAAATGTTACTGCAAGATTTTTAAATTCTAGAATTTATCGAAATGTTGTAATTTTGAGTACAAAAAAAACAAGTTCGAAAATTGTTCAAGAATTTTAGAAAAAAATGTGTATCTTAATATACCAAATGCTTGGTGACTTAATAAGCCATTAATAGCTGTTATTGTTTTGCATCATTAAAATATCTTTTTCAGATTGTTTATAGATATCATTGAAAATTTCTGGTACTAAAAAATGTCCTGATTAAAAAATAAATCGGATATTTTCTTGTTAGAGAAATTTGTCTTTGGAATTGTATAAAATTTAAACACAAATCAGTAAAACGATTCGATTAATTTTTGTCAGGAATATAAAAATAAATAAATAAAAAAAAATATTCTTTGAATGATTTCCTATTGATTAGTATAAAATTTTTAATTTGTAATCATGATAAAATATCGAATCAAACAATATATAACTGACCCCTTAGAGCCTCAAAGTTGAAAACCGACATTCGGCATGTCAACGTTCGTTGGTGAAAAGCAATATTTATACATTTCTGGGTGTAAATAGACTATAAAATAGGCCGGATTTAGTTTTTCCGAAATTATTCCATTTCAGTTTGTTTTTAAATACGTGAGTAAACAAATTTTAAAATGTTCCCAATAAAGAAAATGCAGTAATATTATGAAATAATCACAAAAATCTTGACATAAAATATATATTCATCTGTTCTTTCCCAAAGCTTTCAAAGAATAAAAAATGCTAGATTTTCCGTTACGGATATTTTTGACTCAAAACTGCGCTAAGACATAATACGCCTGATATTTTTTTTTAGAGAAATAGAAATAGTTTGTGAATTTTTCATCTATCCCACAAAGTTTTCGGTTTTCTGACATTTTCTTCTCCAGATTCCAGAAATTGGGAAAAGTCATCCAATGTATTTGAACAATAGAAATCTTTCAAGAAAGTGCTCTCAAAAAAATTTGCGTGGGTGGTTTTTTTTACCATAGCATTTAAAAAAAAGGTGAATATTTTAGTTAACCCTTAAAATCTCACGAACCGATAACGCTAGAGATTTGGATTAAATTTAATATTATATATTGTAACGTGATACCAAACAAGTATATTTTTTGAAAAAAATCCAATAAACGGTTTTTATTTTAATAAATAAAAAAAAGAAACTGAAAGGACATTACTTGCCACCTCGAAAATTTTACGAATAAAAAATGTTTTTATTTCCAAAACAATTTTGTGCAACGAAAACTAATAACGTTTTTGATATCAGGTAAAATTTTGAGAACAATTGAGTTGAAAGTTTTTTTTATAAAAAAGTACGAACCTAAAAAAAACATCACTCAAAGCTGGTAAAAATTGAATTTCGACTCAAATATCTTTTCAAACATTTAAGATTATGTCTTCCAGCTTATTTTATCTTATAAGAAATATTTTCTTTGTTAAAATTTTGATAAAAATTGAATTGTCAATTTTTTAACAAAAAAATTAAAACGTAAAATTAAATTAATAAAAGTTAGTAAAAATTGATTTTGGACTCAAATAACTTTTCAAAAATTTAAGATATATACTTCAAATTAATTAAATTTTATAAAAAATACTGTTTTCAACATTCAGTAATTTTTTTTATAAAAATCTAACAGTCAGTCAAAAATTCAAAAGCAACATTCCATACATTTTTCATATCCTGGTATATAAATTGCAAGGCATAATACAAAATTACATTTTTTCTAAACTGCCTACAATTGTTGGACCTCTCTTAATGAACTTATTTCATTAAATTCAGCAAACATTTTCTAGATTAATGAAAAATGTTCTTAATCTACTTCTTCTTTATCAAAAAATGCAGTGTGGACTTGATAACTAAAAAATCTCTTAAACAAATTTCATAGATTCACAAAACTGTAAACTACAAAGCTTAAAATAAGTTTATTTTATGAAGGTTTATACTTTTTTTTGTCAAGCACATCTAACTAAAAAAAAGTATAGAATCAACCGACGTATACTTTTCCATTACGAAACCCCCAGAGTCACCATCATTATACCATCAGCTCCAACTCTAATGTTACTGATATATGCCGCCATATACTCTGCTATTCATCTGTGCAACGAAATTGAAGTGCACTTCAAAGTAAATTATAACAAAGCAAAAGTAAAAAAGAACCTTTATTACTCCTAATTAAAGCGCAGTACGTTTCTACTTCAAACAAAATACACTGCATATAATATATATTCTCGTAGGTATGTATATATACTTACTTTTTTCAGAGAGTGTATAAAATAAAAAATAATAAAATAAAATAAAATTCGTGGGGACATCACGTAGCAGCAGCAGCAGTACCTCCATATCTATATAGCTATTGCCTATACTATACACTTTCGCCACAATTTCATTTTAAACACGAAGACGACGAAAAAAAGGTTCTATTTTTTGTAATTCTAAAAAATGAGTTCAAAGTAACTTTCTGACAACAAAACGAAAAAAACAACAACAACAAAAAAGGCCCAAACCACAAAAATATATCTCACAAAAGTAAATTGCATCGCATATAATTTCATGCAACAGCGACTACAATGCTAATTCGTTAGATAGAAGAATAAACAAACAACTCCCTGAGAGTTAGAGACTGATGCGAGTTTGGGGAAAAGGAACATCAAGCCCTGGGTTAGAAACAAAACAAAAAAAATGTCGAGTGTATATTATACGCCGCCGAACGAAACGCACCTTACGTGTTTTTTTTTTAAATTTATATTATACTTCCCCCAAACCACCCACTCAATTTTTTTAACGTCGTATACTTCAATTAAAGCTGCCTTTTTGTTTGCACGAAAACAACAACAAAAATAAAACTCACACAAAATAAAAGAGCTTAAAGTACCTATACTCTCTTATTCTAGCGAAAAATGTTAATTAGCGGTGTGCTGCACTTTTTCGGCTGACGATGACGCTGAAAAGGGAGGCTTATAAAAATCTGCACTTACATTCTATTTTATATGCATGATGCATCAAAGGGGACCGAGAATTCGCATAAGCTCGGAGCTCGTACCTAACCTTAGAAAACCCAAAGACTCCCGCATCTTATGTGAAGAGGACTCTTTCAAAACCTAGTCGATTGTAACAAAATTTCAAGAGCAATTCCCTGGTAATTTTTGTTTTTCGCTGAGGCAGCCAAAAAATATTTCTTCCCTTCTTCGATTCGGCGAAAAAAACAACAACAAAAATGTACTGCAAAATGAAGGGTCGACCTTCGTGAATGCTGAATGCGCTCATTGTGCTGCAGCGCTCTCATAATTCAGGAAGGTATCCTGCAGTAGCATCCTTTTTGTTTTATATTGTTTTCCTTTCGCCATCGCAGTTCACCTGTGTGAATTTAATTAGCGTAAACTAGGATATGGTATGCATGCATATCATATGGAAGGATTATAGGGGCACACTTCTTTGGTGATTATGCGAAAAAAAACAAAACAAAAAAGAATATGAATGAAACAAAAACAACACTGATGCAGAACGAAGTAAAATAAAAGAAGAAAAGTAAATTGAAGATGATATATAAAATATTGTATACTCTATAATGGGGTGATATATATGTATTGTGAATATATCCTTCTGATGAGATGATGATTGAAGTTGCCTGAAATAATCTACGTTTTTATTTTCAAGGATAATTCAATGTGAAAAAAGCGAATGAATTATGTTTGGTAGGTAAAGTACAAGTATACAAAAATAAAAAGGCTAATCCTGGCTTAAGAGGCAGTTATTTTACACGAGTGAATTATTTGTATAAGAACATAAAAATGCGGACTTAAATGGGTATGAATTTTAAGAGCTTAATGTAATATTTTGGAATTAAACATTTTGGTAAAAAGGATTGAACTTGAAAACAAAAATTAATGAAGAGCCTTCCTACTGGACAGTGCAAGCTATTCTTAGTTAAGTTATATTTAGATACTTATCTTGTAATTGCATCTGGTCAAATCAAAAGATATGTAATCAATTCACAAACAAATGATGAGAAACACTGACGAATCGCGGTATGCCAAACATGAAACGAATGCAATCATTGAAAGAAGCATTTAATTTTCGCCACATTCTGAATCTAAATCGGTATAAGCAGACGATCTATAAGTAAAGAATGAAAGTATTAAACTCTTAATAAGATGTTTTTTTTATATCTGAATTAAGGAAGTGAGATAATGGCAACCCAAGTTGCTCTGTTCACAAAAGTTGTAGATAATAATATCATCATATGTACAAAAGAATGTTGAACAACATCTGGTAAGTCATTGATGAACATTGAGAACAACAGAGGTCCATGAACTGAACCCTGAGGAACTCCGCTGTACATATTATAGGGATTGGATGTTCCGATGTCAGTTTTTATTGATTGACTTCTAGTTGTAGTTAACGGACTAACTTTTCCTTATTAATAAGAAAAAGAGAGATAGCAACACAAAGTTGCTTCCTTTTTGACTAACAAAAAATTGTATTAACTGTCCTACTTATGTCATGTATTTAAATGGACCGTTATGAAAACTATATTCTCTTGTGGTCTATGTAGAAGTACATACATAATGTATTAAATTTTGACGAAAAATTAACATGATTTGTTTCAGTTATTAATTTTTAAATGAAATAAAAATGGAGGTAGTTTTAGTTGCTATAATGTTTTGGCCAACACTGTATGTTTTGCGATGTCTACGATGCTTGAATACTGTCGATTAAAAAGTTTAGTGAAAAAAGTACGGTATCAAAATATACTGTACACATTTTATTATCACCGCAAAATAATTCCATTTTTATTTGATAAAACAATAAATACAAATATACATATATTATTCGATTTGTGTATGACCTTCATAATTGTTATGCTAAAATTTTATCTCATTCTGTCTATGCAAACAAAAAATCAAAACATTTTTTTTTCCTTTTTTGTTGCAAAATTTATTTACCCATATGGCACGATGCAGAAAAGTGTCCTAAATAAAACATTGGTGAATAAAAAGAATGACTAAACGTCTAAAGAACAATAACACACAAAAATATTATTAATAATGATAACGATATAATATTATACGATTGCTGTGCAAATAAAAAAATTAGCTTCCGACAACGCGTATGTTTTTTTTTTGCAATATTCGTTTTATTTCAGTTTATTTTTATTTTTTGGATAATTTTAGTATTTTTTTTTTTGGGTAGAATATTGAATAGTTCTAATGAATGTTAAGGTTGTATTTTTCGCTGTTGTTCGTGTTTTGTTATGCATCATACATATTATTATGATTCTTAAATTTATAACATTAAGTAAATAAAGAAAATTTGTTAAATTGCTTACTTGTAAAATACATCTTTAAATATAAATAAACGTTGTTTAACACTTTCAAAAAAAAAAAAAAAATTAGAAGAGACTTGCACGTTGTATTTTCTTTGCTAACTTAATTTCAATTCCAAAAACAACGAAAATTTTTTTGAAAATGGAATAAAGTTAAAAAGAATTTTGGTTTTAAGAAAAAGTTTAGAAATTAGAAAACATGTTTTATCATTTTAACTTTATAATACAACTTCACGCAGAGTATGCCGCATGGCGCAAAGCCTCCAGACAGGTTTCTATAAATACTTTCTTGTACAAAAATACCTTTGCCTGTCCCACTATGCAGGGTCTTAGGCCTAAAAACTTTTTCGCTCAGGTTTTTGACGCATTTTGATGTTTTGTTTTGCCATCTTTAAAAAAAAAATAATTGTCACCTCGAATATTTTACGAACAAAAAATGATTTTATCTCCAAAAAAATTTTATGCAACGGAAAATAACGTTTTGTCACACTTGGTCAAGTTTTGAGAAAATCGAATTGACAGTTTTTTACATACAAGTAAAAACCTAAAACTAGTTGGTAAAAATTGGTTTTTGACTTAAGTATCTTTTTATAAATTAAAGTTTTTTTCATAAAAATTACGATCTACAAAAAAAGAACGCAGAATTGGTAAAAAATTGATGTTTGATTCTCGACATGTTGTGAATTACTGAAGGTATTGACCTCAATAAGATTCCATTCTGTGCTAAATTTGCTTAGAAATTCAATCTTCATTTGTTTACATAAGAAATTAAAATTTTCAAAAAATGCTACTAAAATTGGTAAAAATAGATATTGAAATAACTTTTCATCATATGCAAATATTGTTGATAATTTTTAGTTAATTTAAAAAAAAAAATAACTGACAACTTTCTTAACAATTGTGTCTTGTTTAAAATGTTGTTAAAAAGGTTGCCAAAAAGAAAAAAACGATAAGATATGGTTTTTGAGAGAACTAATACAAAATATTGTTAACGTTTTAAGCACGATAAATCGATAGAGGGTATGTTATTAGTGTGGGTCGCATTGCAGCCTCTTTTTATTCGTAGTTTAAAATCATTTTGAAGTCCCATAAAAAAAGAAGTCATACACAAATTGATGACAATATTTTTAAATACAAAAAATTATCTGCTGTTTTTTTTCAATTCATACTAATTTTGTCAGGGATGGAGGGCTCCTACAATTTTAAGCCGTATCCTAACGGTTAATTGGAGAAAGTACTTTTTCTGACAAGAGTTACTCTTGGAGTATTTTTCAATTCCTCGCAAGAGGCAGTACCCGTGAAAAGAAAAACTTAAGATGGCACAGGCAGGGATTGAACTCAAGACCTCTAGCATAACAGTCCAACGCACAACTCATCATGCCAGGGGTATTTAATATTTTCAATTCGAGAAATTGTACCGACTTCAATAGTTTCCGTAATAAGAACTACAAATTGTACGTACACGCCTAGGTGTGTCATTTTGCTCTTTTATGATGGAAAAAGTTACTCTTTTACAAACAAAATTTCAATAGCTGACAGGTATTTACAAAAATTATGCTAAGAGGTAGATAATACATAAGATTTTAAACAGACAATAGAATATAAATGCAGTCAAAATTGGGTATCGGTATTGGCCATCATTGTTTTAGTTTTTAAAAAACAAAAACAAAGCATTTTTCAACTAACTATTGCCTCTGTAAATTTCATAAAAATGTATTATCTGTCAAATATGCACCGATTTTGATCGATAGTTCAAAAACGGTTAAGCTTAATTTTTAATGACATTTTGACGGGAAATAATCCTTCATTCAGTATTTGATTTCTGAGTGATTGGTGTTGGTTTGCAAACCACTTGTCAGTTGTCAAATTCTAAAAAGACCAAAAGAACCCCATTTATTATCTTGACACACCACATAATTTGTATTACTTTTAATTTTTATAACTTCCTTGAATGCATAAATGCATCAATTCTTTTAACGTACTATTGATATATTTCTTGTTCCTCACTAATTGTTAATATATTTTTTATATTTCAGGTAAGCCTCAACAATACTCTCAACTCTCTATATCAATAAGGTATTTTTTAATTTCTATTTAACTTATTTTTACTCACTTATGCTTTTATTTTCAATATTTAAAATTTAGTCACATCATCGCCGTTTTGAAATATTTGCTATCGGAACTGTTTTCAATTTGACAATGTTGTGACCAACCATTTCTTTAATGTTTCCGTAAGCAAGTATGTTGTAAAACTCAAGTTTTTGGACAGAAATGGCTTTTTTCTTTCTTTGATGACGAAGCTTTTCTAAACTGACGTTCAAAACACTTTTTTTGCAGGGTATAAATACATAAGTGTAGATACGTTTAGAATTGCTAAAGTCAATTTGGTAGACACCAATAAGTTGATATAAAACGCATTATTAAAAGTATCTGCTACATATAGGCATATTATCCTCGGATATAAGAACTTACAAAACATATCTTCAATAAAATTCTTTAACCATGTTGTTAGCAGACCTAGACTATTGAAGAAAAAAAAAAAACAGAACCGGAAGACGACTTTTAGCAGGAAATAAAAATAACGAGGTATCTCGAGAAATAAGACTCTAAACCAGTTTTAAAAGTATGAATAACTAGGTATACCCAAACGTTTGAACAAACAACCCGCGCAATGACAGTACCTGGATAGATAGGTATATCCAACGATTAATATAGTATTATAGGGTGGATCCAAAAAGCAATAAATGACGCTAAAAGTCATCATCAGCAACACATAGTACACCAAAGAACATCACAGCACATTCAAAGTCTATATCTGCAATACAACTTCCTATATAGAACTAAACCTACCTGCTATAGTATATATAGTGCCAGACTTTAAGGAGGCAAATGCAAACCCCTACATCCTAATAACACAACTCTAGGTCTAGATGATGGTAGACAGTTTTCAAAACGACAACAACGACGACGAAGACTACGAGGACGAGTGTCTATAGTATTCTATCCTATAGTAGGTATAGTGCTGCAGCTGGATTTCCGAGTAAAAGACTCCCGCCAATATTGCCACCCTATAAAACATTACTCTTTTCTTTTTTTAGTTCATGTGAAAAGCTTCTGCATTGGCTCCCTCTTTTGCTGCTGCTGCTGCACATCTACCTACAACAGCCCCATCGCATCATCATCATACTCGTAGAGCTGGGGTTGTAAAGTTTTGCCTGCAAGCTACAACTAAAGCATTTTTGCGATAGGGATGGTGATAAGCAAAAATGGTGAGCAATACGTTCTATGTGCTTCCTTTGGGTATCACCCAGACCCAAAACCAACGACTCGACTCGACGACTGAAGTAGAGTAGTATCGTATAGTCATCACTGCAGCAGATTTTCCATTCCAACCCTTAGAAGATTCAAGCGGCAGCAGTGGTGGCGATGGCGAGTAAAGTTTTGCTTTCTCTTTCTCTTCGTCTACTATGTGCAATTTCAAAAAGATGACGAGGACAACGAAGAGCATAGAAAAGCAGCAAAGCAACGTCAACAACGGGCGACGGACGAGGACTATGGAGAGGACGAAAGACGACGACGATGCCGATGACGCGACGTAGAAAAAGCATACTAACAGGGTACGGACGGGGGACTAGGCGGGGCGGCGCCGCGCAGAGCGGCCGTAAGCATTGAAGAGGGCTAAAATAGCATTGGAAGTTTTTCAGCGTGCCAACTTGGTAGAAGGGTGGGGGTTGAGCAGCGTTTGGTTGGGGTGAAGAATGACTCTGTGGCGCATGTAGACACGATGACGTTACCTTCTTTTTTTTGTGTTGCTCTTGTGTATTTTCTAAATTTAGCTTGCAACAAACGACAAACGACGACGACGGCGCGGGGTCCGTCGAGAAAACGATGAAAAGTGAAAGTTTTTCCTCTCTCTACCCTATATATGTACATATATATATAATCTAGCATTAGATAGGTAGGTATACATTTATTTATATTTGCGTGATTGTATATATCTAGTTGCTGCATAAGAGGCGCCGCCTGGCAAACATTGATTTTTTACTCACACAAACAAAAATGCATTTTCAACCAAAAAACTAATATAGTATAGAAATGTACGTTTGGTGCAAGAGGGTTCAAGGGAAATCCCTGGAAAATGAAAAGCCAAGGGTTTGTGGAAAATTAGATAGGTACGGTATAGATACTAGGTATATGTATGTCTAAAGGAAATTGTACAGTTGAAATAAAATTAAAAACTGAAAATATAAAATATATTAAACTGTTTTGAACAGAGTTAAGCGATTTTTTTTAAAGTTAACATGCAAAGCAAAGTATACTTTTTTTTTTAATTTATTTGTACATATCTACCTAAAAATATCCTTGATATGATTACACCAAGTAATACCTTCATACATATAAAATGAAATAAAAGAATACCTTGTGCATGCAAATTAAAAAATAAAATAAAAGCGAGAGTGTATACATCAGGTACCTTATGTCTACCTATTTTATAGGCAGTGGGTGGAACCTTTATTATGTACGTATAGTCTCAAATTGCTTTGGAAATAAACGAAAGTTATTTAATGCAATTATTTTATCTATCAGGGATTTTTATTTCATACACGAAAAATGGTTAAAAAAAAGTTTTAATATTGGACCTCGATAATTGAGTTATTGTTTAAAAAAATATGAAATGTCTATACTTTAATTATTTTAAGAAAATTATTTAATTTTTTGCATTTCAAATGAAAATAAGTAAACAATCAAATTGAGCTTAAATCAGTTTTGTTAAGTGAAACTTCATTGTTCTTAAGTTTGGTCAGTTTTTCAACTTATTTCATGCCATTCCGTCATAAATAAATGATAAAAATTTCGAAAGTAAATGATAAACATTTAATTAATATCATGACAGCGGAGTTTGATAGCTTCCAACTTAGAATGAAACCTGAAATGAATGACCTTATGCAACGAACAGACAAATTGTTGTTGAGTAAAGCAATATGAAACCTAACATTGAGCTGCCTTTCGCAACTAAAAAACCTATATGCTTTACAAAGCCAAGTTTTTTGTCAAAAATCGCACCAAGAGCTTTTTTAAATGTTATAACGGACAATATGATTGATTTTATAAATAAAATTAATTGGACAACGGTTTCGAGAAAACGTTAAGTTTTGATATTTGGATCTACCAGCTACAAAACCATGTTAGTATGGTGAAGAGATGGAGTTAATTTGTCACAGACTAACTTTTCTTTTAGAAAATTTGGGAATCGTAGCAATTTTACAAATTGGACGATAGCTTGAAACATCTTGCCTACCACCTGATTTGTAAGTAAATGTGATTGTTGAACTTTTCCAAGTATTTAGAAACTCGCAATTTGCAAGTGAACGATTACAAATAATTTTTAAAGGAACATTCGCACACATTCGTAAAATGATTGGTAAAATTCCATCAATATCACGTCGCTTATCACCCTTAGGCTTAGACAAAGCTAACTCAATCTCAGAAGTGAAAAAAACTTTAACTGTCTATATGAATAAGAGTGTTTGAAGAGTTTATGTTTGTATCATTAGGTATATAAGGGCAACTGTCTAAGTAAACCGACTGAAAATGTTTAGCAAACAAGTTACATACAACAGAGATGATGTAATGCCGTCATGGCGCATACGGATGGGAATGCCATTGGATTGTTTTTTATTATTTATAAACCCCCAAAAACTTCTACTGTTTTTTTAAGACAAAAATATCGAATTTTTAATCAAATGTTGTTTTTATTTCAATTAAAACCCTTAAGCCTACTGTGCATCGTAATCTTTTAACAAAATAGGGTTTTAAGGCACAGCGGAAAATGTATTGCGACGAAAATTCAAATTCTAGAAAGTTTATTACTGCTCCAACTCTCCAGAGTAAAAAATAACATAAATCCATGAACTATGTAATATCTCGTTAGAATTGCTTAAATTATTTAATATGCTGAATACTTTGAAATGTTTTAATTTTCTATTCAAAAACAATCACATTTCTAAAACCGTCAACTTAAAAATTTAAGGCATTACGTAACAAGCGGAATTCATTGTCAAAATATTAGTTTGTAACAGGAAACTTAAAAACACTTATCACTTCACATTTGTACAGCAAGAACTTTTATTTTATTGCATTTTTCTCATGATTCAAGAATGCAAAAATAAGCATTAAATTAAATACAACATTTCCATCATCATCATCATCGTTATCGTTATATCGTCATCATACTTTAACTCTCCTGTGTAAACAAAAACCAAAACAAAACACAATAAAAATATGTATAAAATATCCAAAAATCTCAAACCATATGATGTGTATAGATATACCGCTTTGCATTCACCAAGTTCAAGTTCAAGAGAATTTAATTAACATTTAGCGCATTATGAACTTTGTTTTTTAACAGAAGAAAAATGAAAAAACAAAATAAAATAATGGGATTTTCATTTTTGTCTCTTTTATACTGAATCTTGTATATTTTGTATCAAAGAAGGTGTATATGGAAATTTCTTTTGAATCACATAAACGTAGAAACCGAAAACAAAACTACCATAGTTATACTCAAAAGCTTAAGAGAGCATCAAAAATGTTGCAACCCAAAATAACTATATGCAAGAAAGGTTAGATTTATTTATGGTATGCATTGTGTATACATATTTTTTGGTTATGGTATTTTTCTCGAAAATTCAAATTTTTTGTTATTGTATGTGTGTAGGATGATAAAACATATATTAATGATTCATATGTTTGCTATTTCGTATGACGCATCACAATATGCAACTCAAAAAATGGCATAGCATAAGGAAATGGAAGCTTTCTAACGCAGGTAATACTTATTCGTTTGTTTTTGACATCGTTCTTACGAATTTTTCAACTACAGTTGTATCCAATATAAAGTGGATGGGAAATAATTGAATTAAATCGAATATTTGTTTTCATCCGGAAAATAACAACTTGGAATAGAACAAGTATTTCCATAGGATTCTATGAAGTTAAAACAAAAAATATTAAGGATCTCAAAGTTTTTTTTTTAAAAGCCCAAAGAAGTGTTGGTTATTTTGAAAATTCGTATAATGTCAATCCAAAATACCAACGAGATGAACCTTTAGAAGTAACTGAACTGCTTATTGTATAAGCATTAAAGTTAAGCACTTAAAACATAATTTAATAAAAGAAAGGGTTCAATTTTCAGTATTTTTTTAAGAGCTGTATCTTTTTGTCAAAAACGTTGATTCTGAAAAAAAAACCCAAATGTCCAAGTGTTTGTGCACTAAAAACACAATTTGAAAAAAGAAAGGGTTTAATTTTCAGTATTTTTTCAGGAGCTGTATATTTTTGTCAAAAACTTTAAACCTGAAATAAACCCAAAAACGTTATAGAAACCATCTCAATTCTTTTATTTTGTTTATGATTCTGCTACTGCCTAACTAAAAATTATTTTGAAAATTCGAAATTTCTTCAAAGTTATTGTTTAATGTTTTGAAATATTGTCGTTAGATAACTTATTGATTTGGTTCCAATTACAAAAAAAAAACTGTTGTTGTCCTACGCATATTTTTGGTTAGTCGATTTTTAACTCTAATTACGGCAAATTAATTTGTATTTAAAGAACTTACAAAAATTTAATCTTAATCTGTTTTCGGTCAAGATTTTCGAGACGTTAAGTTAATATTTTTGGAGAGCTTTAATTTTTATAAATAAAAATTTGTTAATTGTCTTTCTTAGAGCATCTTCACCAAATGGAACAATATTATGTTTTGTTTTCATTTTTTTTTAAATTATTTTAGTCAAAAATACATTTTTAGTAGGTACTTTGTAATATTTATTGTAAACATTTTATTAGATGCCAAAAACGTTCTTGGTTGAATAAAATTATTCTGGAGGTAATATAATTTGTATATAGAACTCTAAATTTTGCTGAATTTATAGACTTTCTCACACGAGATGTTTTTGTACATTGTTAATGGTCTATTGTCTTAATATTTGGTGCCTTTTAGCTTTGAACTATATGAGCGGCTTGGTGTATCTCATCCTACGTGGGTCCTCATTTTTTTTTCAAAGCAGCTTACATTTTTTTTTCCGCTTTTAAAAGACACTTAGATTGTTTTTTTTTTTTCAAATTTTATTTCTATATGGGAGGGAAGCGAAATTGCATTCAATTAAAAAATTAGTGAACATTTTGTATAAGAAAATAGGCGCCCGTTTAAAGTATTTTTTACAGAATTAGGCATCAACGTTTTCAAGCTGGGTGGGTGCCTGTTTGCCTATAGAGAAAAGTCATTCCTTCAAATTCGTGGACTTCAAAAAATAATGAAGAAAAGAATCTACAAAAATTGAGTAGACATTTTGGCTAACTCAAAATATCTCACGAACCAATAACACTAGCTATTTGAATTAGATTTTATATAATATATTTTAACGTGATTCCAAGCAAGTATATTTTTTGAAAAATATCCAATTAAAGGTTTTTTCTATAAATAAAAAAAAAACTGGAAAAAATAATTACTGCCACCTCGAATATTTTACGAGCATAAAACCGACTTTATCTCTAAAATAATTGTATTCAAGGAAAAGTAAGGTTTTCCGACATCTGTTAAAATTTTGAAAAAAATCCAATTGATAGTTTTTTTTACAAAAAATAAAAACCTTAAAGAAAACCTTACTAAAAATTGGTAAAAATGTATGTTCAATTCTCGTATCTCGAGAATAATTGAAGGTAAAAATTTCAAATTGTTTATCTAACACAAAATATTGTTATGAATATTTTGTTAAATTTTAAAGTGCAAGAAGGCGGGATGGGAAGTTATCAGTGTGGGTCGCTTCCCACGCCCTTCTCACTCAGTCAGTTGAGTGCCTTTTTTGGCATAGCCGATCCTAGATAAAGCCCTTATAACTACACCTCATACTATAATGCAGTTATGTTCGTTTTATTATTAAATTGATTTTTGTCGATTGTTTCTATTCGTTTATTGTTGAATAAGGCATAGCATTTATATATTCGACTATGGCCCATATATTAATTTCTTTAACTCTTAAACGAAATGTCACTGTTACCAAAGCAATTATTATTAATATTCTTGTTTTAAATGCAAATAAAATATATTCAGCAAAATAAATATAATTGCAAATGATCTCAAAAAGTCCTAAATCCAAACTCGAATGCAAATAATAATAAAAAAAAAAAATAAGACGAACACTCAACAGAAAAAGAAAAAATCAAATGAGAGAATTGCTAAAATTATTCAATGATTGCATATTTGAATGGGGTTGAGACTGCTGCGAATTGCGAATACGAATATACAAAGTTGACGCAGAAAATTTTGGAAGTGGGACACTTGTGTGCATGCTATAAGTCAGGGTCATAAGAAAAAGAACAAAAAAACAGAAAACAACACAAAATACACTTAAAAAAAGATCACAAAAGCACATCACGCGAATTTATACGATCCGATCTTGCATACAAAAAGATAAACACAAGTTTCAATGTCATCCACGCACACACTCAAGGAAAGTTTGTTAGGAAGGTAAGGTATACAATATACATATACCTACCCGACACTTCGCCATCCTCTTCATCAGAATCACCAATCAATGGGGCAGCAGAAAAAAAAGCAGTTAGAACCAGGATTGCCATGTTTACTTACCTAGTTTCATAGCCCAATTTAAAAACATTTGTAGCCCGAAATGGCAGTTCAAAAAGTTGCTGAAATAATAGCCCAAAATCATTAAAGACGCCCATGTTCCGAATTTCAAACGAAAGTGAATTGAAATCACTTTTCAATTTCACGCGAAATAAAATTGCATGTTCTTCAATTCGATCGATTTCGAAAAACAAAATTGCTTCGAACTGTCAGAAGTGAAGGATCATCCATGTTTATTTTGTTTTCGAAGTAAAATGTTTGCTGTTTTGAAGATGGATGCAATATTATTGTCAATTTTAAGTGAATAAAAGGAAGAAGAATTCACGAGAAAAAATAAGACGACGGAATTTTGCGAGACAAATCAAATATATTGGATTTACCTGACACAGTGTAAGTGTGTGCAAATTGTATGTAGATAATTCTGATAAATAAAGTAAATTCTTGATTTCCTCTTTTAAGCTTTCATTGTAATTTTAGATTGAGCAGAATTAAGGAAAATAGAACCTTTTATAATACCTTCATCGATTCCTTCAATTCAAAAACTTGCTGCAACCATCCGATTCCTTACAGAAGGAAGATATCAAAGATTAATTCACAGAAATAAAAAATGTGATTTAAATGCGTTCAAAAAATGGAACAAACCCAAATACAGAACGTCAATTTGCTTGTTCGAAAATACAATTCACAATAACGAATTGTGGAACATCCAAATTTAATTTCGAAAAGTGTATTCACAATAAGTGAAATGAAAGAACATGGACAAGAATCTTGAAATTATTATTTACTTTTATACAAACATATATTGGTGGCGCAAAATAGGAGTTAAAAAAGTATCCCAGTTTCTTCAGCCTTGTAGCTTGAATACAAATCTCTTTTTTTATTTAAAATTTAAAGCAACGAAAAACTAAAATAACTATAGATACCTACATATTTTGTTTTTATAAATTATTAGATTAGCAATTTTTGAAAAAAAGATAATTCAATTTCCGATAAATAACCCAATCTGGCAAGCCTCGGCTTAGAACAAGCTCTGGCACAGCGGAAGAGAAGCGCAATATTTTGTCGCAAATTTCATTCGAAAATACGCAAGAAAAAAAAAACAAGAATGGGGTATAAATATAGGGGTACCCACCAAATTCATCATCATATGTGCAATGTGAGCAAAAATTCCAATGCCCCTGCCGGCCTTTGTGTCGATGTATAGGTTATTTGCCAAATTTTGTTTTTTTAACACAAATACAAATACATTATGCCGGTAAAAAGAGAAAACAGAGAGAAGAAAAAAGAATAAAACCAAAAATAAAATAATAATGCAAAAAAGCAAGGCCATTCCATATCAAATGAATGAGCAGCAAGAAGCGCCCCCACAGCCAAAAACGATCGTTAGTTAGTTTCAGTATTCTGTTATCTTTATAAGGGGTAACGTGTGCAGCGCTTACGGCGGCGGGGCGAGGTGCATTTGGACTTGGGTGTTTCTTTTTCTGTATTTGTTTTGTTTTCTATTTTTGCAAATTGCACATATGCCGTGTGTGTGATTCGCGCGCCATACAAAATGAAGAAGCAAACAAAATAATAATAAATATTGCATTCAAGGTCATTTGGTTGGATGAGATTGGAATGGGACTCCCCGCCAATAGCAAGCTCAGGCAATGGGAATAGCAGTACCTATATTATAGTCGACCGGATAGACTGGCGCAGCAAAATTGGCATTGTACGACGCGGCGCTGCGCAATTCCACTGCCGTTGTCGTCGCCACCACCGAACGCCGCCCGGCCCTCTGCCGGACGCAGCAGTAGAAGTCATCAATATGTGCAAGCGTTAGTTTAGTAAATTTTCCATTTGGCTGAATTGTTGTGTTAACAACATCGCGATCGCATCATCATCATCGTCGCACTACGACTGCGCTGTGCACAAAACGAGCCAATAAAAATGATTCAAGTATATTTTTGCAATCGACACTATTAAAATATTTTACTCTATGTGGTTGGTTGCATTTTTGT
Organism: Eupeodes corollae; assembly: GCF_945859685.1. Lineage (NCBI taxonomy): Eukaryota > Metazoa > Arthropoda > Insecta > Diptera > Syrphidae > Eupeodes > Eupeodes corollae. The sequence goes on from NC_079149.1 coordinate 118,341,379, forward strand.
TTGTATATATGTATGTATATTTTATTTCTAATACTATATTGATATGGAAATGGCTACAATACAATTTTTATTCGTTGTTTATTTGTTGGCAGCAGTCGGTTATTTGTTGTTCTAGACGGTGATAGTGTGGTTGGCTAGAGATAGTGATAGTTTATTTTCTTTTTTAATGCTATAATATGAGTGCAATTTTACATTGATATCAGTTTTTGAAATTGACCAATCAAATTGATCATGTAATGAATTTCAACACTGAGTATTGTGTGTAAATGTGTTACATACTAAAGTAATTTAACTATGAAGTGATATGTGATTATTCTACAATGTTTACCCTTTCTATTTAAGATTTCTATGCAAAATAAAAATTTTATAAAAAGCCAGATGACGATAAGTGGTAAATAAATTATTAAAACCTTGAATTAAATAAGTCGATCATATGATTTATCAATTGAAAAATCACAAGTTTTACAGACTGAGAAGGAATCTTACAATTTAGACTGATTCATTGTACTCAATAGGTGTACAAGTTCTGTAATAAATGTATTATAAGTGATTATACAAAAGTTGAGGATATTTTGTTTACGATAGTTATTAAATCAAACTTCTACAGATTCGGGTGTATGTGATAGCTAATCTTATTAATCGGGCCAATCTTTTTTTTTGAGTACATTGTAAGATATTTAAAAATTTCAGAATTTGACTGACGAGGTAACATAATACTGATACATGTTATACACAGTTTTGAAAGTATTATAATTAAATGATGAATTTTATAATGATCACTTAAAATCACAAATTAACAATTAAAAATAATTATTAATATGTAATACTGCAAGAGAATACTACATTTAACGTATCGCTATTCACTTATCTTTTACTACTTTCACATAGTTTTACTAAATATTTCTAAGTAATCAACCAAAAATATAAACAAAATCTAAAAATTTCCATCTTAAAAGTGCTAATGATCATGAAATGAAGAACAATAACAATATACCTGACATAGGACTGACGAAAAAGACGAAATTTGAGATTATAATCAGGACTAATGTTTTTTTTTTTGTAATTTCGAATATCAACAAACTACATTTTAACAAATCAAAGTTTAATATGCACAAATAAAAATAAACTTTAGAGCAACAAAAAAATACTTAATGCAAAATAAAACTGGCTTAGCATGTGTATAGACAACAAACTTAACCTAAACTCCTCTGGTACAGTTATGGCGGCGGCCATCAAATTGTGCGACCTGCAACTTACTTTATTACCAAAATTTAAAATCAAAGTGGGATTTGAAGTTGGCGATATTTCGCTCGAATTTTAAATTTAAATAATACACTAGGACTGACGAATGAAACTGAACACAAAATTTCATATTTTTTTAAAAATAAAGTGAAGAACAGTACATTATGAAAATTGTCACTTAATTGTTGGTTTTCGGGGTTGTGACATGCCAACATACTGAAGTTTTATGAACTAATTGTGTTTTTTAATAACTTGTATTAAAAATGAAGAACTGAAATTGGGTGACTAAATAAAGGTATTTCCATTGTTTTAAAATAAATTGTAATCTCAATAAAATATAATAAGACTATATATATATATTGGTTGATGACATCCAGTTACCCAACTTTTGTATAATCATCCTTATTTAAAAAGAACTGATGTAAGATATGTATATCTGGTATTGTCAGATACTGAAAGCAAAATTTGCCAAAATCGATTTTTAAAGTCTACTTTTTTTCCTCTGACATTTTACATGTATTCCCCATAAGATTTTTTAAAGTTGTAACTAGTTCTTTTAACTTAAAACAAAAAATATTAGCTAATTTATACAATATGTGTAAGATTAAGAGAGAGGGACAGAAGCATTGAGGTGTAGAACATTTTTTTTTTCTTAATTTTATGATAGGAACAAATATTTTCTACAAAAACATTATAGAAAAATGCCACCATTCTAGAATAAAATTATATGGTAAGTTTGCAGTCAAAACCAAAATTCCGACCCAAGATTTTAATCAAGCTTAACATTGAGGTGATAGGAAGTCGAAAAAGTCGATGCCTCCCGACTGTTCTAGCCCTTTTAACTATTGGTTGAGTCATTTCGAACTTGGAAAATAATTTTTTAACCAGATTCGCGTTAGGAGTTCTTTTTCAACTTTTTTTTGAACCAAAATTTTGTTTTTTTTTTTTTTTTTGAAAATCGACCGAATGAATTTTAATTCAATTTTCTATAATTTTTTTTTCAACTCGACTTCTTTTCATAATTTCCTTTGTATTGCTTCAAAAGGCTCCTTTTCATAGAACCATTATTTTGTTTTAAAATTTTAACAGTTTAGATACAAAATTTCAAATTTCTTCGCGTTGGGCGCCAATTAACTGTAATTTCTTAATTTTTACCTTCATACCAAAGATGCAATGTGAATTAAATTGTTTAAAACAATCATCTCTTTAGAAACAATTGAGGTTTTCAAAAAAATAAACATTCATTAACGATGGATCCTTTTTCATAATTTAGTTTGTATTGCATCAGAAGGGTACCCTTCGTAGAACCATGTTATTTTAAATTTTTAGCAGTCTAGATAAAAAATGTCACATTTCTTCTCGTTGGGCTCCATTTAATTGCATAAATAATTTCTTTATTCTCACCTTCATACCAAAATTGCTTTGTAAATAAAATTGTTTGAAACAATAATTTCTTTACAAAACATTGAAGTTTTATCATCGTCAAATCCCCTAAAAACCTATTTTTTTGTCAATAGAAATACAAAACTAAAAAAAACTTTTTCTTTCATGTTCAAGGTACATGTTTTTTCATTTTTTATGAAATTGTGTAAAAATAAAACTTCCTTATTATCGCTTTAAATAGTTCAAAGGTTGTAAGTTCTACCTTTCAAACTAAAAAATAAAAATAAAACCTTAAAGCCAAAAACCCCGCAGTGAAGGAACATATTATATATGTACAGTATACATTATGTAGGTATATGTAGAGTATAACTTTTATGTAACGCGTTGTAAGTAACGTGTCGCTGATGTTTGACTATATGCATATAATGTATAGCTGGTACATATGTAGGTATTACCTTTTATAAGAGTGCATTCAACTAGAAATTAATTTCGGTTTTTATTTTTATGGTTAAGTAACTTGTTTTACTTGATCAAACCATACAAAAGGGATATTGGTAAACAAAAAATACAAAAAAAGGAGAAAGAACAAAATTTAAGACAACAACGTTTCAAATACCCACCTATCTTAAAAAAAAATATTCAAATAATGTCAATAATTAGCACTTTGTAAGAATGGATTAATGATGGTTAAACATGTAAATGCACATTCATAATTATGTCATTTTAAAGAAATGTAGAGCTGGGAAAAAGTATCTTCACTATTCTAATGCTCTGTGACATTATTTGTTTAAATGCATGAATGTATGTGTATGACCTGCATCTTCTTTCTCTTCATCACAATCTTCATCTTTAACAAATTGGAATCCCATGTATTTCACAACCCTTATATTTTAAAGAAATCAAAAAAAATACATACATGTAAATCCTTCATAAAGCATTGGCGCCTAAATAAGTAGGTAATCCCTTAAACTACCAAAAAATAAAAATAAAAATCATGATCATATTTCACAATAGCCCATTATTATCAACCAAAAGAAAAAAGAAAAAACATCAACTCAGCAACACCGATCATACCTACATACATATATGTAGATTCTTGTGCAACAAAAACGCTCCAACATAAAATAAAACATCAAAAAATTCACTTCTCACGATATTGCATAATAATAACAAAAATAAAATGCATCTGTGTGATGTTCCTTTCTGTGAAATTTCTACATACAAATCTCTTCACACTGACATCACTATTCTCGTACTCGATTCGATTTGATACGATGATGATGATACCCCTACCATAATCTGGTTCTTGTTGTTCTCTTTAATCTAAGCTTCACTACATTTTATTCCTCATACACCTCCCCCGAGCTCTTCACCCTTAAACCAAACAAAAACCCCAAAACACCCTCCACAACCTTGCATTTTTATAATGTGCATATAAATACTTAGTATGCGGATGAATACCTACGCTAAGGCTACACGCTAGTATCTCCGGCATTCATTGTTTATTCGTTTTGTTTTGCTTTATTTCTTTTTCGTTTTGTACATTTTGATTTTGGTTTAGTCAAATTCAAATAAAAATAAATGTACCTACTTAATGGAATTTATGAAATAAATTATTCTGTCGGCACCGCGCGCAATCAAAATCAAGCAACATCGTTGTCGTCGTATTCGACGTTAAGTTGATGCTTCTGCTTCGGCTGCTGGTGAAGTAACAACAAAACAAGACACAAGCACTTGTTGTTTTTGTGTTTATTTTTTTTTAATTTATTACTTGCTACATATTTTTGTGTGCATATGTACAAGTATGAATTGTGTATATGTATGTAGAAACGTCAAAAACAAGGTCAAATGCAATTTTGTGTCTTCCCGTTCTTCTTTTTCTTAGCCTGTTTTATTAGATATTCGTTTTTTTTAATTTTTTGAGATATATTTCTGGAATACAAGATACAACGGAATATTTGAGAAAGAAAAAGCTTAATGTTCGGAAGTTTTTTTTGAGTGTGAAGGTACCTCACATGTATCTATGTCCACTGTGCATGAGAGTGTATTCTTCTCAAAAAAAGGATCTTCTTTTACATTTGTGTGGCGTTTTTTTTGTTTTTTGATTTTTCGTTTCTTATTCATTTCGCGATCATTTTTGTGTGTATTTTCCAGTTCTTCTTTAACCTGCGATTCATAATTTTTATTTTGTTTTGTTTTGCTTATTTTTTAGGTAGATATGGAGTTTTATTTTTGTTCTTTTTCTTTAGAAATTGACAAAATTCTCGGAATTTTGTTATAGTGTGAGTTTGTTTGGGAATTTTTGTTAAAAACAACACAAAACTTGGTTCTGGAAAGAAAATAATACAAAAACTAAACTTTTGAGTTTTTTCCTTATACCTACCTAATCTTCTTTACTATTGAATTTATTAGTTTCTCTATAGGATGGACTTTCTTTGAGTATTTTTTTTTGTTTTTTTTTTTCTTTGAGGAAGTGTGGTGTTTTGAGTGCTAATTCTTTGGAGCAAGTTTGAACATTTAGAAGATTTTAATTTTAAATTCCTGTTCCCAGAGGAGAGTCAAAGCGGAAACGTTTATCTTTTTAGAAATGATTTCTGTACAGGGCTATCTATTTTGTAGTTTCAAAAGTAAACGTAAATAAAATACTTTTCTTCATGATATTTATTTTGTATTGTAAAGTTTGAGCGTTGACATTATGTGTAAAACACTACATCATTTAAATGACTACCACGCGAATTGTTGCAAGCATCAAGAGTTAAAAATGTATACTAAAAGTAAATAAAGTACCTAAATATTAAAAATGTACAAAAAGGGTTTAATTTAATTATTTATTTTGAAATTAAAAACATGAAACATAGGAAGAGTCCACTCCAAACACTCTTGTGTTTTGAAGCATCTTTCCGAATGTAAGATTTATATGCTTGCTAAGACCTTTACCGCAAATTGTCGTTAGCTATAACCAATCAAAATTTTACTTTTGACCTACGAAACCATAAAACTAGCTTTGATCTACGTATAGATTGTTATTTAAACAAAGCAATTACAAAATTATTTAAGGATATTATATATTACTCAATCTTTTGGTCACAAAAAGCTCGTACTTATTTTATTATAATGACTTCTTATGGGTAGTTATTAATTTATTATTTTATTTAAGTGCTAGTACCTAGCCAGTTAACGGCATATATTTAAATGGTCACCTTTTAATGTTAACGAAAAAACTGTTAATGTTGTTTACTTTTATTTATTAATCACTAATACTTAAGTTTTTACTTTGCTCTTTTAAATAACTTAACTTGGAATAAAGTTTTTTACAATTTTTTGAATCTTAAAAGTTTCTAGTTTTTCTATTAAAAAAACTTCTTGGCTTAAAATAAATCGAATCAGTGTTTCCAATTCGAATTATTTTAAATATTTGATTTGTAATACCAGATACAACTGATTGGCTTGGTTCTGGTATACCTACACTGTGTACCAATAACTTATTATTTGGGGAAAACTTTATTGCATCCAAGCTCCTTTAATTTTGTTGGTTTTTCTTTTTAGGAAGTATCTTTATAAATCTTCAGGAGTTTGAAAACAAATTTCGGAATTAATATTTAATTTTTATGAACTTGTTACTATTTTCACCTCTCAAGTGTTTTTATTTAGCTTTGAACTCTGACCAGTGATTTTATTTTAAATTAATCATTATATCCAAAGTTCTTAATACCCTGAGCTATCAGATAGCATAGTTTATGTATTGCTGCTGAACTCCGTGTACGAAAAACCTTTTATGTGTGTTAGATCATACCAATATTAAACCAATATTAATATTGTAAAAATTACCAGTCACAAGTTTGAGCAATCGCGCTGATAGAGAATAAAAGAAGTAGGGTTTTATGAGGCAATTTATTAGTTTGTATTACAATCCTTAGTTTGATTTCAACCGACTGTAAATGGAAGCATTCATTCAAAATTCACTGATTACCTATAGTTTTGTATTGAAAACTCAAATTATAGTTTTATTAAAAATATGTTAGTATGCAACCGAATTCGACGATTTTTTAATTTTTGAAATGCACTAATGAACAAATTGGTCTAAAATGATGTCAAACATATAATGACAGTTCCAAGAATTTTGTCCGCTCTGTCGTCCGTATACTAAAACCACTGATGCGATCGCAAGGATTCTCAACCAACTAAACTAACAAATCACAGGTTATCTAAAATTCCACCAAAATAGATTCTCTAGAAACTTGAAAAAGAATCATGAAAGAAAAAATACCAAAAATGAGATCGGGCATCATATATACGAGTATAAATGATCACCATTCTCACCACTCTGACCAATGTATAAAGTAAATGGGAGTGGTATGCCTTCATAATTTGCTAAAACAACTTGCAAAATGGTCCCAGAGAAAAAATGGACAATGTCTTGTACCCACGTCGCGTCATTTTTTTTCCATTCGACTTGCAATTCTTTTAAGACTTCTCATATTACATACTTCATCTTTATAAGCGAAATACTGCTTACGAGTTGGTTGGTAGTTGAAGCCTACAAGTGGGGATGATTCAAGATCTTACACATTTGCAATTGTGCACTGGTTTGTAAATAAAAACAGACTTGGGGTATTTTTTGTTTTTATTGCTGTTGCGTTTAAAGTGGTTTCTCCCCATAATATGAGTGCAAAAATGTACATACACAAATTAAGTATTATTACATATACTAAGAACTTAAATATGATTTGCTTGAATTTCATTCGTTGCGGCGAATTGAACATTTAAAAAAAAGTAAATTGCACTGTGTTTGTTTTATTCACTAGAGAAATATGCATTTGTGTAGGTGGCCAATAAAAATTCAATTTTTAATGTCTTTTATTTGTAAAGAATACATCCATACAGAAGATCATTTGTGTTTTTTTCTACTGTTAACTAGGATTTCTATATTCTCCGATTTCAAACCCTTCCTTTTAGAAAATTAGGATCTAGGCTAAAAATATGTATAATTAATCATATTTATAATTGCTATCACTCAAATTAATTAATTCACATAACGTTAATGACTGAAACACAAACACGCTTCAGCTTCGCCTGCGTTACATAGGGCCTGCTTCAAGGTTGCTTTAAATGACACTTCCATATGACATTTCTAAAATGGCACTTCTGTCATAGCAGCTATTATTTTTCTCAAAATAAAAAAATATCAGTTTTGAAATCGAAAAAATTAAATTTATCGCGGAAATAGCTTACACAGCCTTATAATAACCAATGGGAATCCCTCCAAAATCAAATTTTTTTTGTTGACTTTTGCTACAGCTGTTGAGCTGTCATACAGTGCAAATGTTCAGCAAATTTAAACTAGAGCTTCCGTTTGGAGTCACATTTATTAACATTACGTTCTTTTCTTTACCATTGTCAAATGAAACGTCGGGTCGAAGCTTCATTGTCCTATGAACTCGTAATACTTTCGATTCTTCTTATCGATAAAAAATATTCATGATTGGCCAAATTGTAGGGCGGTTGGGCCAGTTGACTTGACTAAAATATTTTCTCAGGTTCCTTTTTATTAAACTTTCCTCAAAAAAATAGCCCCTACAGATGCCCTCATATCCCTTGACTGAACGAAAAGCCAATAAATGGAATTCATGGGAAGCTTTACATCTGTGAAAAAGATTGAATCCTCAATACTATAGAAATGCCAGGCATTTCAAGAATTTATGTTATTTATAGGGTTTAGTTTAATTTTATTCATAATTTCTGCAATACCAAAATTTTCAAAACAGTTTAATTAGGAAGAGAAAATTAGAATTTTGTAAAATCACTTTTTAATGATTTCCGTGATTAGATTGAAGCCTTCAAACAGCTAATACGACCAATCAAGAATTTTAAGAACAACGTCTTTTTGACAGGATGAAAAAACTAGAAGTGTTGTATAATCTAACTTATGACATCCAAAAATTTAAAAAATAGTTCTCCTATTCATCTTTTTCCAACATAAGGTCCAAGAAAACAATCCGTGCTTAAGACCTGTTAAAGCTTTTCAAATTCATAATTTTCTAACTGATATTAAGGATATCAGTCCATCATCAGTCTATTTTTAGGAAAATTTGTTTTTATTTATGTTTTTATTTTGTTTATCTAAAGGTATAAACATAGAAAATTATAGGTAGGTATAGGTACTTTATAGATATACATACATACGTACATTTTTACTTAATAAGCATAAAACGATTTTCTTCTTTTATCGCTTTGTCACAAGAAATTCATCCATCCATGATGATTATCCTAAACCACTTACTTTACTTTTCACAATTTAATTTTCAGCCTCCTCCTTCCCTCTCTTGTTGCTGTGTAGGTATACATACCTATAACCTAAAGTCGACTTAAGCCTTTTTATCATTCTACCTATTAAACCATTCGGTTGCTTTCATCCATTTAATTTATTTCAACTTGAAAAATAAAACAGAACAACAACAACAAAAACGAAAACAAAAAAAAAATAATAAAGAGGAAAAACAACACGGTCAGAAATCAGGCTAATTAGACTCGGGAAGCCTGTGAAAGTTTTTACTCTCCCAGGAGATGTACATATATACATAGTAGGTAGGTATAAGCCTTTCTAAATCGTTTATACTCGTTCCTCTAGGTTAGAATTGAAATTCATAGTCCTTTTCTTGTTTTTTTTGATTTTATGCAAAATCCTGCCATCTTTTATTGGATGCTGATGTACCCATATAAGAAAGGAAGTGTGGCAACCTTACTCTGCCTTTATTTCAATTCAATTCTCCTCATTCCAATTTCAAATTTAAAGATTTGATTATGTTGGGCTGCTTCAAATTCTTTGACAGCTTACATCAAACATATTTTTTCATTTCCTATACAGGGAGGACGAAAATGCAACTCAATGTCCTGTTTGCTCTATACCCATACCCATCACTTAGAAGGATATGAAAAAAGAAGAAGGTGGTTTGAATCGTAAAAACAACAAAAGATTTTTCCAAAAATGTGCGGTTCACGTTCAATATATTTCAATCGTATTCCTATCCCATATATGTATGTATGTTTGTACTTTAAAAAAAGGGATGATGACAGGGTTATACCTACCAACTTCCTACTTACATATTGTTATTAAAAAAAAGAATCGGCAGCAAAAACTAAGTCGCACGTGCTGCAACGAAACTGATTATTGTAGCATGTTTTTAACAATCTGAAACGCAATTATTATTCGTCGATTCATCAACATCCCCTTTATGCATTTTACTGCATCAAAAACTTATTATTTTGTTTTGTTGCTCAAAAACAGGATAAGTATAGGTAAGGCATCAGCAGGATAAAGAAGGTTTCAACGTGCAACCCCTGGTGCTTAAAACACAAAATATAAATCACACCCTATGGCGTTCTATCGAATATACGAAATGCACATTTTTACTATAGTTTTTTTTCCGTTGTTCACCATCGCATTCGCATTATGCACCGTTGCACTCTGTTCTTTTATTTTGCTGTCCAAATTCATATGTGGTCCTTGTTTCATTATATACGCTTCTATAGGTTTTAGTCTTAATCTAAAGGGTGCATTTGTAGTGTTGTTTAATTTATTCTTTTTCAAAATCGTGTAAGGGATGGACCATGAAAAATCGATAAATACGGTGCTCCCCTTAAATAAGAACAACAACAAAAAAAAAACTAGTTTTTTCATAGGTACACATTTACAATCATGAGTATGCAACACCACCAATACATCACCAAACACACCCCCATCATATTGTGCGTGTGCATTCTATGCGAGTCCTCTCGCAGCATACGCAGTCGCCCTTGCTGCCATCGCATGCAAATATCCTTTTTAATATTATTTTACTTACTCAACAGCAGAGTACAGCAGAGCACTACTATACCTTTAAAAACATACACACATATAGACCCATCGAGGTAGGTACACCGACACATTCATTTCTCAAAACTAAACTCAACCCTTACGCTAAAAGAATCCTTTTGTTTTTTATGAGCAGGCTCGTTGCATTGACATGCGTTCATCGTACAATTAAAACTACGAATTAATAATACCATCAGAACCTGAAAAACTTGCACAAAACAAAACCGACAACAGAATTGGGATATGTTGTCCTTGTTCCATGTACCTATCCCTAGATTCTGTATAGTATACATCCCAGGCAATAAGGATAACGATTATATTACACGGATGTTGTTGTTTAATACATAAATAAGGGGGTGAACTACCTTTATCCCAATCGAATAGAATCTGAAAAACTTATTTTAATACAAAACAATTTGTTATCATTTTTTTTTGTTGCTTTCTCTCGAAGGATAAGAGAAAAAGCAGTAAAACGCACTCCATAAGTAGGCAGAGGAAAAGTATAGAGTGAAAAGATGAAAAGGACCTACGCATGTCGACTGTATGTGTGTCAAGTGTATACAAAAAGAACTAGGTACATATCGAAAAGATAGATATACCTAAATATAGTAGGAGTTAGGTTGTATGTTGTAAGGTATGGGCTGTTTTAGTGGGTTGCTGTCACCAAGGACAGTTATTGAAATGATAAATTGCTTTCAATATTTTCTTTATGTCAGGACATAACCTCTTCATATATACAACACAAAAAAAACAACAAAAATGAGGAAAAATAAAACAAATGTTTTGTATTGGAGTAAGAGTGCGAACAATTCTGGTGTGAAAATAATATTTTATGGCTTAACAGACGTTCGATGGTATTTTTGTTGTTGTTTTTGCTTTTTTTGATTTAAATGGGATTTTTATTGGTTAAGTTTAGTGTCAAAAAAATTGATTTTAAAACACGCCATTAAATTAGATTTTTTTGTCAAGCAATTCAACTAAAGGTGCAGGATTAAGATTTTATTTTTCCTGGTTTTGATTTGTATCGTTTTTAAATCTTAAATAGAAAATTGAAAACTTAAAGAAACACGTGCTTTTAAAAATAACATTTTTTGTGCAATGAATAGTATGATTCCATTCATTTAAAAACCAGGTTTTAATAGAATTTTCAAGCCTCTGAATAATTTCAATTAAAATCTAGCATACCTTCATGATTTTGGAATTACAAATATTTTTCCAAGGCAGAATATTTTAGAGTTTTGGATTTGACATGTTGTTGCAATAAGCTGCCCATATATTTTATAATTTCTCAAAATTAAGATTTAAAAATTTCAAAGGTGAGTTTTTTGTTGTATTTCAAGCTTCAAGCTCGCTTCAACACCACATCTTAATGTAGCAGTCTAAGAACAAACACCCTTCTTAAACTTTTTATTTTACGTCAAATTGTTTGGTTAAAACTCGGAAATCGATTATCACCTTACACAGACGTAATTTCTTGATTTTTATAGTCAACTCAGTTTACGCGATTTCACCCCTGGTCTGAATTTCGCAATTTTTTTTTTGGAATGTTTTGATAAATTATTCTGGCAAATATTCAATTGTATCAACTTTCAAATTAAAAAAACTGGACTACTAAGATGGTTTTTTTGGCTTATAAGTCGAGATGAATGACAATATTTGTTTGTAACAGAAAAAACATGCTCGAAAGACACCTTTTTTATTCAACATTGTCTGCTAAAAGTAAGTAAAAGTCCAATAGTGGTATCGAATATCATCTCAACAATTTTATATTTTCCTTAAATACCTTCAAATTTTAATAACCTTTTAAGTTTAATGGAATAATTAAGAGTTTACGTCAGCGTTGTCACTAAGACAAAATTTTACGTATGAAATTTTTAAAATTATGACGAGAAAAGGCGTAATTTTTTTAATACATTTTCGTTGCAATTATGCTTAACTTCTCAATTAAAACATCTTAAGTTTAGATTAAGGTATACCTTATAGTCCTTATAGTGTAGTATAGTATTGTTACATGTCATAGTAATTAAAAACCACAATATTGACATTATAAATGAGCCTAATTTTTTGTAAAAGACATTTTGTGGAATCTTTTTCATGACACATAAATATAAATATTGAATTTATTGTTGCAGACTTTCAGTGAAATGATTATTCTCGCCATTAAATTTACTTTGAACGCTTACAATATTGACAGATGATGTCAATGAGCTGTCCATAGCCAAACATATTTCAAATGTAAGTTAACATGGTTGCCAGGTTTTTCTACAAAGTCTTGCAATTTGACTGTCAGATAGTTTGCTAAGATTTTTGTATATGATTATAAAACAATTTTAATCATTTTTTAGATGCCTTAAACAACGGCATCTGACAATTTAAAACGTTGCTTGGCATGGTCTGACAATGGCTTACAATGACGTTTCTTACAATTTGTTTACCCGAAATTGTATAAGTTCAGACTTGTTGCCTTGGTAACTATATTCTTATTGAAAAAGACAAAATTCTGTTGAGCATTAGAAAATACATTCTTAAAAATAGATAATATAAGTTTATTTTTTAATTTGAATGTGTATGATTCACCATTATTTGCGAACTATTATCAGGATAACACCGAATTTCGCTTAAAGATATTAAATAAAAACAAATGTTGGTCGTAGTACACTTCCTTAGAGTACACCAGATATTGTATATAAAGTTTTCAGAAGTGGCTGAATTAAATTAACTTATAACTAAAGTTCTTTTAAAAATTTTATCTGCTAAAGCTATTTGCTATTTTAGATGAATTAAACAAGTTTGCATCGATTTAAATTGATAATTTGGTCCAATTCATAAGTTTAAGCGCCATGTATTTTTTTAAATAATATTATGTTATTGTTTAGCTATATTTTTAAAGTCAAATCTATTTCCTTAAGGCAATAAAAAAAAAAAAAAACAAATCCACTCAGTCCGCAAGCTGGTTAAATATTTTTTATTTAAACTAAATTTTAATTTGTAGATATTTGTTCACCTCGAAAAATGTCAATTCAAATCGTAAACACAAACTACATAAATATTGTTGTTGTTTTTGTTATTTTTTTCACATAATCTTTTTATATACTTTAACTTCTGAAATTATTTATCATTTCCTTGACTATTCTTAAAATGTTAAACCTTATTATGATTTTTTTCGAAATTTTGTTTCACCTGAAAACATTTTTGTTCACCTTTCCCTTCCTCTAAATTTCACCTGATAGATGGTTGGTATTCCATAAATTCCCTTTGAGCTATAATTTCTTACGAAATTTAAATCTGTTCAAGACTGAAGTTTTCTTTTGTTTTTGTAATCTGCTGAAAATCCTTTTTCTAATGCGAAGTGATATTTCATTGAGGTAAAACTCAAAATAAGTTTTAAAGTTCCAGTTGAATGATTCCGGAAATTGATAATGTTGTTAAAATGTTGCTTAAAATGTGCATTTAATATATTCCGAAGAATCCAATAATAACATTTCGTTCATTCCTGAAAAAAAAAATTCTTAAAAATTATTGTCTTAAGTTATTGCAACATTCGTTTTTCTTCGATTCTTCAATTATTTCCTTGTTTCCAAACTCTGACAACAAGATACTAAAAACTACATATTTTATGTGTACATAATTTTACTGCATTATAAATTCAACTAATATTTAAGTCCGAATAAAACAATGTCTAAAATACTTACTCCTTTCTAGGACACAAATTTTGATTAATTGAAAATAATTTTCTAGCAATAAATTAAGCAGCTGAAATATCATAAAAAGTTGTTTATGCCTTTGTTGTTGATATAGTGTCAAAAAAAAAAACAGACAAAAATATTTAAATTTCTCAACTGTGAAACGGGTCACTAAATTATCCCCTCAACTATATAACAACTTTAAGATCAAAATCCTTTAGATTCAAAAATAACAAAAGAGTGTTGATGTTGATATCTTAAAGATATACCAACAAAAATATCCTTGATAATATGATTGCAGGATATAAACGAATATACAAACATGCATACATATATACATATATGAACAAAATGTATGTTGAATCTACTTATGTTTATGGATTTATGTGTATACGCGGATTATGCAACGTTGGCGGTTTTATTTCATCCAAAGCTTAAATCCCTCCGGGGAGAAATATAGTATTATGTATGTTGTATGTATATATGTAGGTAGGTAGGTATGCCCGTCATTCTTAAATTGCACAAGCAACCAAAGAACAAGATGAAATTCCCTTGTGTGACACTATGACAGCAAAAATGTCCCAGAATATAAGTGGAAGGCATATATACGAACATACATAATCCTCCGGAAAGGATATAGCTTTATATTGTATGTATATGTAGGTATAGTTTGTATAACGCATATATAGTATGTTGTGTTTTACATTTTTAGGCATTCAAACGTTTGCGTTGCATGAAAATTGCGATACCAACTGTTTTTCTTTTCCAGCCTTAATGCGGTCGTGCAGGGTGAGTCAAACAAAAGTGACTTTTCAATTTAAAGTGATAATAACTTTTATAGATTTTAGATTTATTTTTTTCTAGTTATGAAGTAAACAATGTCCCTTACATGACCATTACCTTACGCCCACATAGACTCTATCCAAATAACATCACCGAAAAACCTGGTGCAATAAAACAAAGAAAGCGTCGCTCGAGTCCAATTACATATATGTTTTTTTTGGAACTGTGTAAGTAACACATTTTTGGTGAGTAGAATTTTGTAAGGAAATAGCTGCAATTTGGTTCTTAGAACTTTTCGTAGCAGTGGGACCTCCACAACATTTTTAAGAATGCATTCCATTTTTGCTTCGGTTCAGGCAATGTGAGATCCTCGAGATCAGCTCGAGGAAGAGATCCTTGTTGGCGAAATCGTACCGAAATTGTGGTTGTCATGTGCAGAGAGGGTTAATTTCTAACATTCTAATGATGACTCTTAAGCTCTTTAGTACATTTATTTCCTTAAAAAAGAAAAAAAAAACAAACATTTTAACCAAAGAGTTATGATTGTTTTCAAATTAGGAATAAACATTTGATCCACCCTGTATATAAAGTATGACTAAAGGATGGCTGGTTTTAGATGGAGATTCTCTCTACACCAATGACGTAAGCAAACATGAAAATTATCAGCAAATTTTAGTTGTTATGCCTTTGCTATTGCCATTGCCATTGCATGCAATCTCATACCACCCATCAAAACCATAATCATAGAACACCAAGCCGTTTTTCCCAGTTTCCTGCAATGTGTGTGTATGCATCCCTTTCTCTGATGATATTTTCTATAACATACAGATACGATATACCAACCTATACATTCAGTTCAGTCGCTTCGTTCGAGCCTTGAAAAGCACTTGCCCTGGACTATACGGTGGTCGTTTGGGGAAATAATTCATTGGAACCGACCGACAACGACACAATATTAAGGGACGAGTTTTTCATTCGGTATATGCTTTTCCTGCAGGGTATTTTTCTTCTCTATTTTTTGTTGTTGTTGGTGCTTTTTTTTATTTGAACGACAACCCTTAGAGGGCCTGTCGTTGTGGCCCATAGCCCGTTAAAACAACGATAACATCGCCACTCTAGAATATTTCTTTTTGTATTTTGAGAACTTGACGGTGGTGTTGTGCTGTGTGCTAAAATATCATTTGAAAGTTCTCTGATAGGTAAAGTTGTTATAGTAGGTGGTTTATATGAACAGGTTTCATTGGAACGCCCGTCATCCGCTGTAGCATGAGAAATTGCATGGATGGAAGAAAAAGCCCATGGTTTGATTATATTAAACCCTAGCATGCACTAGGTATACCTACACCTTTCTATACCCAACCAACCTATATGTGGCATGTTTTCAACTATAGAAATGAAAAATCAAGGAGTAAATGTGCTCGTAGAAATTTATTTTGTTTGTAACGAGACGACCTGCAGTTTGTTCACGAATATGCCTGGAAGCTCTGGACGTGTCCAACAGCTGGTGTTTCAATAATTTGGTGATCGTCACAGCTGCTTTTAAAGACTCCCTGCCAACGATACTTGAGTAAAAAATACAGATTTAGGAACAAAATATTGAAAGCACATCATCATCAACAAAAATGTGCTTCATACAGTCTGGTAAACCCACTCTCACTTTTTTTTTCAAAATGAAAATAATACTCAAATAAATTAATAATTGGAATCCCATAAAATGAAAGAGAACACTTTGAAACGCTTTACTTTCACTTGAAAAGAAAAAGTGAAGAAAAAGACGAACAAAAAAATACTTGCACCTGACAAAACTCTTAACACCCAATCACCACCCTGTCCTTTTTTCATCCCCCCAAACAAAAAAGAAGAGGAAAACTCAAAGAAATATGTTTTAATAACTTCCCCTTTTTTTGTGTCGAATACGAATAACCTTGCAACCACAAAGAAAGAAGAAAGTAAAAAAGAAAAGAAAATAATAACAATAAAATACTAACAAAAAATACAGACACATATTTTCCTTACCTCTGTTTACCTAGTCATTGAAAAATTGAAACCATGCACAAGATTTTCATTCCATAGTGTCGTTGCTATTTCGCATAGTTAACGGTATTGTTACATGCACGTAGGGTTGTTCTATATAGCAAGGTATACACTACCGTAGTGTAGTTATTTACATCCGTTACTAGGATTTTTACTTTCACTTGAAGTCTTCGTGAACTCGTCATTCTCATCGTCCTTGTTCGTACTAAATCTTTTGTTTCCTTTTTCGTTTTGGGAAAATCTTTTTAGTTGTCGCCTCGTCGTAGCTAGGTGGGAAGGGGGGATGGTTTAAGGGTGGTTGTTGGAGTTTATACTGTTACTGTACTGTACATATTTTGTTTTATGTTCTTTTTTCACACTTTCTTATGTTGTTTTTGTTACAAGAAGGATTGATGTTGACACCACGTGGGTAACCCAAACCAAAACCGCATTGAAATAAAGAAGAAAAAATAAAATAGAGCGGAAAAATTGAGAGAAAGAGAGTATACTACACGATACCTTATTCTTCGTATAGAAGAAAAAAAGAATATAAGACGAAGAAAATATAAATAAACCGTAATCTTTATTAGCTTCACTCACGCAGATTGCATGAGGGGGGTCATGGTGGTAAAAAAATAAAAAAAAAACAGAATGCGAATGAACACACAAAAGCCCAGATAACATCATAACAATAACAAAAGTGTTTGAAGTAAAATTAAAAAAAAAATATGTAGAAAGAAGGACTTAAATTGGAACTGACTCTTTGTCGTTATTGTCGACATTCGTCGACGTCGTTATCGTCGTCGTCAATTCCTGGTTGAGAAAATGGAAAAGGAGGATTCGTTAACTGAAGCAAAACAAAACAACTGAAAGTGAAAGTGCAAATGGTTTTTTGTATTTTCACCTTCAATTGAAATATTAACCTTTTGATTTGTTTTGAAATGAAATACAAACATACATATGTAAGAATGTGGGTAGGGATAAGATACAAAAATACTAGGGAATGTCAAGAACATCTCTGATGATCAATTTGACAGGTTATATGATGTTAAGTGAAGGTTGATATACCCAAGAAGAATTGCAAGAATTAGATATGACAGACAGTCTATATTATTTCCTTTCTCTTGAAAATTTCTTCATCATCAATTTCAAGGACAAATATTTTTTTCCCCTCGTGGAGTCTGAAGAATTTCCATTTTGCATTAAAGTGAAAAAATGCTTGTGTCATGAATTTCTAAAAAATACATTGACATATGTAACACGAATGGAACCATAGATTTCCAATCTGTTGTTCATGAAAAATGTAAAATGCCCTAACTCACGACCTAATGAAGAAAAAAAAAGTGTTCGATTTCTTACTTTTTGGCGAAACATCTTCGACAGGATAATTGATCCTGAAAACTTAACTTTCTTAAAGTCTTTTGGAGTCAGTTGATTTCGTGCATTGTAAAAATTGATTGATTGTAAAAATTGTATCTGTAACAGCCACAAGACATTTCGATTAAAATGTTTTTATTTTAAATTAACGTGTACGGGCGCATGAGTAATATTTTGTCCATAAACTGAAAATTTACTTCAAAACTTGGTATGAGAGATAAATCCAAGAACCTGGGAAAATTGTTGTTTTTTTGTATTTCTTTGGACACATTGTCCTTGTAAAAGCCGAACACAATTCAATTAAAATTGTTGTATTTAAGAAAAGATTGTATGGCGTATGAGTAATATTTTTCTATGAAAGCAAAAGTTTACTTTAAGACTTAGGATGAAAGATAGAAGCAATGTTTTAAAATAAAATAAATACAATTTATACGATCCTTAATTCAAATTGAACAAACAAAAAATGTAAAAATTCCGAAATCCTTTGAAACAATCACTAAGTGCGTCGTTTATTGCTCTTCAAAATTAGTATCAACTACAACCAGGTACAGGGTTGAATCATGGCAGGCATACAAATTCAAAATTTCAGCTTTTCATTTCGGAATCATATTTAGAGGACGGTAATCACATTTTTGTCTATTTTTCATAAGAATTTTGGAGGATCTTTTTGCTTTCAAGGTTTAATATTTTCTAAAACAGAAATGAAATTTATCTTTCAAAATGGCTTAAATTACTTTTTTAATGAGTGCGCTTCGATTAGAGTTATTTAATGTTAAAGAGAATCTTCTGGTTGTTAAATATCAAAATATTTAATCCATTTAAAGTTGTGACCGCTCTCACACTCTTAACATTGTTTTATCTTTTTTCCATAGTACTCCGACACTGTTAGAAAGTTGTCAGGATGTGGACAATCTTTAAACTGACCGAACACGACAAAAAATAAAAGAGTCCACTAAATCGCCTTTAAATCTCTCTTGCATACCCTAGTAGTAAGAGGGAGTGGCTTCGTCCAGACAACTTCCAACTTTATCTTTTTCAAGAAAATAATGTTAGTCATGTCAAGCTAAAATTAAGGAAAGTGGGATCGAACTTTGTCAGAGACACGTTTCTTGTGCACGTATTTTTGGTACACTGAATTGCATTTATCAACTTAAAAATTTCATTTCGCATGACATTTCTTCCGCGGGGATTGAAAGTTAAATGTGTCAAGAAGGAAAACTTCATCTAAACAATTGAGTGGACAAGTATGTGAAAAAAGGCCTGCAAACGAAAAAAAGCGTCTGAAATTTGGTACAGACCATTTCGATCAAATTTTTGAATTTTTTAATATTTTTCAAAAATTCACTCAACGAATTAAGACATTTATCCTAATTTGTCTTCGATGTAAACCAGAAATCAAATTGTTTCTAAGATTTTAACGAAAACAGTAAAGCAGTTCGTTTTTAAACATTTGTTTTTACTTAAAAAGACCAAATTCATTAAAGTTGCTTTAGTGTTACAGACATTTGATACAATCATCCTCTTCCCTTCTAAAAAGTGAAAGCTTGTTAGAAAAAAGATACATATGTTATTTATGCTGACATTTTATTCCTTTTGACATTTATTTTTGTCTGTCCATTTTGATATACCTAAACTATGGAGAATAGATGTATATATTTTTTTATTTAAAGCTAAATCTAATTCTTGATTTAATGATTCAATCCAGACAGATATACGAATCAAATTAAAGAGGGTTGAATTGTATGTAGTTGATATGAGAAATGAGAATAAAACAAAACACTTTACAGGACAACACAAAACAAAAAAAAAAAAACAATGTCTGTAAAAATTTTCTAGGAAAAGACAACTTTCATTTTCATGCAAAGTATTTGTTATTCGTATCTCACTGTCGGAATCTTAAATACCAAACAAAATACCTTCTTCTATAAGTTTAAGGGAACATCCCCTAACACATTCTTTTGATTGCACATACAAGTTCCAAAGAAACAACAATTTGCGCTTTAACCGCATCAACATTTTCCCATCATACGAACAAAAAACTGTTGCAAAAAGGAGTTGTATTTAATTGGATTTAATATACAAACTCCTATCTTATGGTCCTTTTTTGGTGCAGAGGTTAATTCGATTTCTTTTTTTTAACAGTAAAGTAAGTACCCATAGTTGCCGACAAAATTCCACCGCCCAAAAAACTTAATTAGCACATGCATCGCTTTTCTTTCTATTAAAAAACCACAAAAATCCTATTAACAACTTTTTTTCAGTTTTATTTTTGCAACAAAAAATAAAAGAAGAAACACAAATAAAATAAACGCTAATCCACCCTAATATACTTAAGGCATATCACTCTATAAAAGAGAGAGAGTTATAAGCAGAGGCTACATATATATAAATATATATTGCCTTTGATTAAGTATACCTCGTTAGCATGCAATTCGATCGTTAAGTGTTGCGCCTAAGATTTTTTCACTGATTAAACAAGGGGTTGGAAATTGGGAATTGCGGAATTGGAATGTGATATATATAAATAAAAATCTTTCTCTATACCTAACCAATAACAAAAAATGAAAAGCAAAAGTGAAATATCGCAAAATTAACAAAACAATACTTTGCTTTTTTTCAAATCCTTCCTTTCAAACCTATAGATATATTTTTTCAAGATATAGATATTAAAAATTGGAAAGGGATTGTTTGATATTTGCTGTTATGTGATTTGTTTGCCATTTTTATTTTTTCTGTCTTCTATTTTGTATTCGAATGAAAATTTTCAATATGGGCATATTCATATGTATGGAAATGACGTCTCCATCTCTTTCGCCCAACCACCCATCACCCACCCAGAACCCACCACTTTCCCCATCCCTCTTTAGAATCAGGTAAAAACCAATCAAGAACGTCAATAAAAAGGACGAACGTCCATCAACATTCGTTTGACCATCATCATTGAGGAGTCCTGCGTGTTGGATATATGTATACATAAGTCGAGTATATGTTACTGCTTTCTGTGATGGCGATATCGACGGCGACGGCTGCTGTCACTCAACGATAAATGAATGGGCACACAAAAGTCTCGACGAAAAAAAGAAACGAGAGTGAATATAGAGAAGAAGTAGGTAGGTATAGAATTTAACAAACAAAAAAAATGGAAGAAAATTTTGAGTATTGGAAATCATAACTCTATGTCGCCCCAAAAATTATTCAAAAGCCATAAAGGACTTATGTGTATTCTCTGTTGTTTTTTTTTTTTTATTTTTCAACTTCGGCACAAGCCGCCACTGAAATATGAAATTTGGTACCACCATTATTTTCACACTCCTAAGCTTTTATACCCCTTACCCCCTGCCTTTTACATTTACTTCTATAGCATCTCTCTCCTGCATATCAAACAAAAATAGATATCTCCAAACAAAAGGCTAACATCGACATGAGAAATTGAAAACGCGTCCTAACCAACAATTGTTTTCCTCTAGCTGAGGCTGTGCGTACCTCCCTCAACTTTTCGATCTACTCTCAGCAAGAAAAGGGTTAACAAAAAATATAATAATTGCGTTAAAACATTAAATTTTCTATACCTTTATTTTGAATCTTCATGAGCTATTCCTTATAGTCAAACATAAAAAAAGCAGGAAAAACAAAGCATCCTTTACGACCATCATCACCGCAGCGCCACCATCCACTCAAAATATCCGCCACCCCATCACCTTAACAGAACAAAACTTATTGAATAAAAAATCTCATAAAAATATGCGTATGTATTTAACACACAAAAAAAAAGTGCGTAAACACGCATTCTGGATATGAGTATATAAATAACCCATCATATATGCAAGATTTGAAGCCATAATCTAGATGTGATACTTGCGTTAGATAACTTGCAAGGCTTGAAAGTATTTTAAAAAAATTTTTTTATCTCAAACTGAAATTAATATATTTTTATTTTTAAATTAAATTTCGATCCCATTCTCGTGGACATGATGGTGGTCAGGTCTTGAGACCAGACCTACAACAAGCCGCGTATAGAAAAAGAAAAAAAAATACCGGACTTCAATTCGAAATGCTATCGCATTTGGCGGGGTATAGTTACGTTATAACGTCCCTGATTGCTGGCCAACGCAATAAACGGGGCTACCCCAAACTTTGAAATTCCAAAAAAAAAACATACCCATCTATACTATATACCTCAGTTTTAGATATGGAAATATAGCTTAGTTGGAAAAAAAAATTCATAATTTTAACACAAACACTGACTGTCTCATCCTAGAGCAGCCCTTAGCCTTCCTCTTTGCAGCAACAAAAAAAGGATTCGCAGAATTTTACATTTATAAGCGGGTAAATGTGAATGACGACGACGATGGCGATGTGAGTGCTGGGTATGCCGACTACGTAGACAAAAAAATTGTTTATTACTTACTCGCATCCTGCATCCTAGGTAGCTTTCAGTTTTTTGCTCCTTCAACCCCTTTTAAGGCCTGGCCTTCGCAATATACCATCCAGGCAGGCATAGAGCCAGTCCCACTCTTAATTCTCATATTACATTTTTTTCGTGGGTCCTGTCCACGTCCATTCAATATATGTATGTACTTTGGTATAGTAGAAAGGACTTTTTTTGTCCATCATTTCGATTTTCTACATATCTACATTTTGTGAGGCCGACCCATATCGCCAGTTTGCATGCATGATGATGGTAGCCAGGATCCATTTATGGGTAGAAAAAATAAATCCTCCAACTGCAGAAAGCAATAGAGAGAATCCTTTTTTGCCTCATCATTTCTTTTTTTCAGCTTTTCCTTTCCTTTTTTGTTCTAGCCTTTCAAACAATAAAAAGTATAGAGGGAAGAATATACCACTCTTACATACCTTTGAACAACAACAAAAAATATGTATTGGGAAGCACCGTAAAACCTGTACCAAATGCTTTAACTATAGGTCTGTGTATTTGTTTGACCAGCTTGGAGTCGTTATTAACATTCACATCCTGGATGATGGGGCAGCTTGCTGATTTTTCCGCCTACTCTATAAGTAAAGTACAAAAACAAAAAAACACGACCAACAAGAAAAATTGTCAAATAAAGTGCAAAGCCTAAAAGAAAAATTAAAAAAAAAATATCTGGCGATGATATTAAAGCAAACAAACTCGTTTTGCCATATCGACTATATAAGACGGTCTTTTACGAGATCTGCTCTATGTAAGTCACTTTTTCACTTTGTAAAAATTCTAACTTTTCAAGATTACATCAAGACTAAAAGCAAGTCCTCTTTGAGCCTTTTTTTATTTGCTCTGCCAATTTTTCTTTCTGAATTAAACTTTTGCAATCATTCATATTTTATCGAATGGAAAGACGCTAGTATTTTAGGCTAGGAGGTTTTTCTTAGATGCGGAAAACTTTAAAAAAGGCAACAATGATATTTTTTACAGATGATTTGACAGGTTTTTCTTGTTTTGAAGTTAGTTTGTTTCCTCGATCCATTGCCGTTTACGGTATATTTAACGCTTTACGTTTATTTTTAAAATAAAATGATGAACAAAATTTTAGTTAAATGTCCAAACGTTCGTGAGTTAGCAGAATTATTGTCAAGAGATATGGATTCGTGGAGCTCTTAAAACTTTATGAAATATTAAGACAAATTAATAATCATATCGCGATAATCAGGTGGCGAATGTTGTCGTCCAAGTAGTTGTTTTGGACTTATCGGTGTAGACTTACAGCTTCGGCTTTAAACGGCTTTAAATCGCACGATCTTTGTCAGGTCACGGGTCCGTATTGTGAAACAAAACAAACAAAAAATAACTTGACAGCTGGAAAACGGCTGCCAGTTAAAATAGTATTGCCAACTTTAAGTTAATTGCAAAGTTAAAACACTTAAAAGTCGAAAACTCGTCTGCATATTTCGTCATATTTTCCTTCAACAATGGTGCTGAAATGAAAAGCTTATAAATGATTATAAAATACAAAAAACAGCTTCTTTTCAACTTTCTCTAGCTGTATGCAATCTAAATTGTGTTTTCACTAAATACACGTGTTTGAAATCGAAGTACGTCAATCACTGTATCGTAGGTTTCTGCTCATACCCTCGAAATAGGATTTAAAAACAAATTTCGATGCACGTCGAATAACTCTAAACTGCATTGTATGAGTAATACAGCATTCCACATTCATGGACATACTTGAACTAATTGTGTTTCATTAAAGTACGAGTATTACGGTTGATTTTTTTTAAAGAACTTCTCTAAAATCTCTTACTTTTCAACATTCTTTTCTAGTTACAGTTAATAATTTGAATGTTTTATATAGAATTTTGAATTTTCGAAATCTACATCCAAATAGGAAAAGCAAACTTATATATTTTGTTGCCCAAAAGCTTGTAAGAAACTAGTGACATAAAGCCTACTTATAGTCAGTTAAAAATTATTAATGTTTGAACTCAGATTTCTGCTATGTCACTCCTACGCACTAACCATAACCCCACAGATGACAAATCTAATATTTGTTCCAAGAAGACCGATATTTACCCACTCTCTTCAAGTAGAGCTAACTGAAAGTATTAATGACATTTTGAATTAATCCTCGAGTTGAAAAAGATAAAACTCGTTGCTAACTCGCGAACAAAAAATATTGAAACCAGACGTAATTCTTCTTTTATTATAATGGTTTAACCAGTAAGCTAACCGCCATATTTTTCCAAATATCTAAATAGGAATATCCTTAGCCCTCTTCCAACCCACCCACACTACTTTTAACCACATTTTAAAACGATAACGTAATCTCCTTTCCACCATATTCATATAGGCTTCTGAAGTCGATAGATATCTCCATCCTCCCTAACATCGCTTACACAAAATATAGAACCTCGATAACAAATCTCAATCAAATGTCAAAAAGCAAGGTGTAGGTAGACAAGGATTTTATACATACATTATTCTAGTATGTACTTGGTTAACGTTATTTCGTCTATAACAGAGTGAAAACTCAAAAGTACATAGGTAGGCATATAAAAAACAATATAAATTTCCGTCATAAATGAAGAGCTATAACATCTCGCGTCACCTTATCAGGGTATAGCTTCAGAGTATAGCAGCTAGCTAATGCTTTGAGGGATAGCAAACTGAAATGTCACGGGTAGTTGAAGTTAGCACAGGATCGAAAATTATCGAAATTCAGCAAAGAGATACCAGCAACAAAAAATGCTCCAAAAAATTGATGGCTATCGAATGTGAAATCCTTGAACTGCTGCCATCAATGGAAGCTGGCCAACAAACGAGAACCCCCCTTCTTAAAAAGGGAAAATGAACGCAACAAAACAAAAAATAACCATCAGCAGGTTGTGTATGGTAATAAACGATTGCCTACTAAAATTAAAAACAAAACGAATAAACGAACAAAAAGAAGAAGAATTTAAGCTATCTATATATTTAGAATAGGTTGATAGGTATAGGTACAAAAAAAAACTACCCTTCGTTGAGGCGGTGTATAGCTTAGCCTAGCTGTAGTGTATTGTTTTGATGGAATGAAAAAATATTTATGCGCCAAGTCATAACACACAGACCTTCTCGAAGTTCGAAATAATATGAAAACAGAATGATGAATGCAAAACAAAATAAACGAACAAGAGAAAAAAAGGAAAAAATAAGAAAACAACAACAATAACGAGGAAAAAGCAGTTTTACCTCCCCCAACTAACTACATATATGAAAAGAGAAGGGTTGAATGTGTAGATCTGTCAAAATCCGTCCAAGCGGACATCATTGGATTTCCTCGAGATAAAGAGTAAGGGAGCGAAAGAGAGAGTAAGAGGAAGAGAGTTTAAAAAAGGAATCATATTGTATATGTTTCCCAGAGGATAGAGAATAAGGCTGCAAAAGCTGGGGGGTATATCGTCAAATGTCGCATGGGGCTGCTGATTGTGAATATACCCTCAACCTTCAACTAACCAAAACGGTATTAGCGGAAGAGGCAGAGCAGCGAGCAGCATCAGAGGCAGAGTGGTTTTTGGTGTTCGATTAAGCCAGCGGAATCGATTCCAGGATCAGGATAGGCATTCAAGTTTTTTCTATACGTCGTCGTTGTCGTCCGTCGAGTTGTAGGTATGATTTTGTTCTTACTACAGTCGGCATACCAGCCTATACTGTCGCTACCATCACTGCCATTGCCGCTGCCACTGTCGCATTGATGGCAGAACATAGAACCTCACTCGTTCTACAATGAATCATTTTCATTTGCCCCTGAATCCAGCCGCTACGCTACTGCTACTCCTGCTCTTCCTTCTGCTGCTATATTCCTTTGGTGGAATGAAACAAATGAATTTAACCCTATTCGTCGAGCAATAATACACAAATGGATCCAACCTTCTGCCGTAGTCGTCGTCGTCGTCATCGTCCTCGTACTAATATAAATATATATGTCCATGTGTATGAATGTATGTAGATATGTCCAGCACTTGATTAGTAAATCAAGTTTGAATTTTTATTGAATTTTCAAATTTTCCCATTTGCTGTATCGTTATGATCGTTATCACGAACTGTTGGGGGTTTGCCGATTGTCTGTCTCCTGCTTTAGGGCAGTACAAAAATATATAAACGTAGCTATAAAGTCCTATACCTCTAGTATTTCATTCCGAACAAAAAAGATTTCCCATTTTTTTTCGTAAAGGAATGAATAAAATTTAAATGCATGAACGGTTCAATGGAGAACATGGCTGAAAAATTTAATGCAACGTTGCACAACTTTTCTCTTATTTGGGTACTAATAGGAGGGATATAAGTTATAATAAAAAAAGGATGAACAATTTGTGTATACAATGAATATTTTTTATGATAAACATACACAAGTGTTTTTAAGTACCCAACTAACTTGTTTTTGGATTGAACAAAAATTGAGATAAAAACAGGATAAGAAAAGGACATAAAGAAGAAAATGATTAAATTTTGTATTTCTTTATTAATAAGCCTTTTTTATCTTCAAAAATAATTTATTTCATTGATTTTTACTTGTAATCATTGAAGAATTCGTTATAGATAGAAATTCTTAAGAAAAAAGGACCATAAGTCTTTAATATGAAATATGATAACGTATACTAAAGAATCTTCCATTAAGCGGTTTCATTTCATATTTATATTTTATATAAATCAATAAATATTTACTTAATTGCTTAGAAAAAAATATGCTTTAAACAATAAATAATATCAACCAAAGTAACAATATACTTTTCTGAAAATTTCCTATGACCAATAGCACCTCGATTACATCACGAATTCCATCCTTAGGACCTTAAATCAATTTCGAAGCATTTGGATAGACCTAATCTTTGTCATGACTGTAATAAGATGACAAGATCTCGGTTGCCTATTTTTTCTTCGAAAAATCCCAGCTGTCACTGTAAAATGTTGACCATTATTGTAGTGATTTTTAACAGTTTAAACTTTGGCAATGGTCAATATATATCAGCTCAAATATCACTCTATTCAACATTAAACTGCTTGAAGTGTCATTAAAGAGGTTTGCCTTCTCACCTTCGTACTTACTTAAGGTGGCGCTACAGGCCGGGGTGGACCTGGGCCTCAACCGACATGTGTCTCCAGCCAGCTCGGTCCCTATCTAGCTGTCTCTAGTTTCGCACTCCAAGTTTGTTGAGGTCTTCACCCACCTGAGTGCGCCACCTGAGTCGCGGTCTTCCTCTGCTGCGCAGCCGTCCCTCAGGATTGAATTCGAAGACATTCCAGGCTGGAGCGTTGATGTACATTCGCTCTAAATGACCTAGCCATCTAAGCCGTTGAACTTTAATTCTGTTAACTAGGCCAGTGTTGCTGTACAGCCCATACAGTTCGTCGTTATATTTTCTCCTCCATTCTCCATCTACTTATGCATAAGGGACCAAAAAATCACCCGAAGAATTTTTCTCTCGAAGCATCCTAAGACGCTCTCATCTTTCTCTCATCTTTCAGCGTCATAATTGAGAACCGGGACGATGAGTGTCTTATAGATGCTGATTTTAGCTGCCCGAGAGAGGACTTTACTACTCAATTGTATTCTAAGTATAAAGAAGCACCGATTTGCAAGAATTATTCTTCGTTTGATTTCAGTTCTGGTGTCGTTGTCTGTGTTTATAGCGGTAGACAAAGCCTAGGTAGAAAAAGTCCTTAACTATCTCGAAGTTATAGCTGTCCATGACGACGTTTTGTCGAAGACGTCGTTTTTCAATATTCTTTTTGGATGACAGCATATACTTGGTCTTGCCCTCATTGACCACTAAACCCATCTTCTTCGTTTCCGTCGCAATGCTCAAAAACGATCCACTGACATCACGCTTTGATCTCCCAATTACATATGTCAATATCATCTGCGTATCCGAGTAATTGAATGGACCTTTTGAAAATTGCGCCTCTAGTGTTGACGGTTGAGTTTTGTAAAATTCTTTCCAGAACGATACAATTCCTTAATTACGTAAGACTGACATTTCAATTCCTGGGCTTAAACACTTCCTGACCACCTAGTTTTCTCTATACAGAAACTGCTTTTTTAGTAAAAACTAGGTGGTGCCATTATTCAGTAATATCAGGAATATAAAAAAGTGGTAGAAAAATCAGTCAAGTTTATAGTCAATCATATTAAGAAAAGTCATTGAGGTCAAATTTTTGAATGTGCTTTAGATGAACTTCCAATGCATATGCCTATGCATAGGCATACCCATAGCTAACTCCCTCCGAAGTAAGAGAATTCACCTTTACGTACTTAAAAGTGTATCTCAGGCCCCTTGGACTTTCTAGTTTCCGTGTGTCTCTATTTATACATACTCGTTACAACAGTCACTGTTAAATGTGGTAGCCTAAATTAAATAAAAATATCTAAACAAATATCCAAAGAAAAAAGAATATCCCCTTGCTGTTAAATGCAGCGGCAGTATTCTTATGATAATGATCACTAAGAAAAAGAAGAGAACCATTCAAATATAAATTATACTATAAGGGGAGAGCCCCATCCATCCATGGCTCGTTTGATCATCGTCATCATCATCATCATCATCATCATCATCATCATCATCATCATGGTCAAGTCATATTTATACCTACTTACGAAAAAATGATTTCGGTTATTTTGTTTTTATTTCTTCTTTTTTATATCTTCTTTTACACCAATTTTCAGTTAATCAGAACAGGTAGATAATGACATACCAAAATACCGACATCAGAGTACATGTACAAAACTGCTGAATGAAACACCAAACACAACATCAAACCACTTGAGGATGATTCGGTAGTTTTTCGCTTATTCACTTGTAACAGTTAGAAGTTTTTATAAGGCATCCAGTAGATACAGTTTTAAGGTAATTTAACATGCATAAGATGTGATTGTGATCACAGCTTATTATGGATATAGTTTGAAATGCATACACTCGTATATACTCTATGCGCAACACGCGCGATAATTTATTTGTATATTTTCTTTCTTTGTTTAAAAAATGACACTTTTGGGTAATTTTTTTTTACATTTTCTATTTAAATTTCATGAAGTGAAAGAACAGAGTAATTGCGGGTTGAGGATAATGCAGTGTGTGTGAAAAATGGTATTTGCTCTTGATGAATGAGGTGGAGGTAAACATAATGTTTTTCTTAAGTTCTTTGATCGTCATGCATTCTGGGTTTTCATTGTTTGGGTGAAGTTAGATTATGCATAGAATATTTTGTAATTTTTAATAGAGGTATGCACAATCACCGAGCATATCGTCTATTGCTTAAAATTTATTTTCTTGTATCTTTATGTACTTGAAGGTGAAAACATAAATATTCATCTTAAAGAATCATTTGCCAACTCTGAATATACATATTTAACACTTCAAAAATGTTTTGATTTGATTTATTTAAGTCGTTTTAAACAAACCACTTATTTATTCAAGCTGCACAACAACTTGTTTTTTAAACGGAACCATCTTTGAAATTATGTAATCTATAATAAATTAGACTGCTTTAAAAACCACAAGTTATTTATAATGAACAATTTTAATTTTTTTAAAACTACTTAAACAAAGTGGAAAATAAGTAACTCAACTAACCTATTCTAAGTGCCAAGAGAATCTTTAAATGAATCTTTGCTAAGAGAATCTTTGAATTCCAGTTGAATCCATAGAATTTGTTTCGAGAACTAATATTAAATAAAGATGATTTTCTAAACTGCAAATTTGAGTCCAATATTTCTTTTAGAAAAGTTTCATACAATCGTTCTTTGTACTCATAAAAAAGTGTACTCATTAACAAATTGCTTTGCTTTTAATACAAACAAAAATTTGCTCAAAGCAAGTAATTAGTTTGTTGCACAAACTCAAGAATTTAAATGAAAATTTAGTCACGGAAAAGCCTTAAAAAGTAATAATTAGTGTGTTTTCCGTTTCCGTTTTTTTTATTTGAACTTTAAACCCATTAAAAAATATAAATGTATGTGAAATTTGGTTAAGTATTTGTATTTTTTTTAATAAAAATTAGTGAACACTAAAAGGGGTAAACTGATGGGCATTCCCAGAAGCGCGGGTATTACGGTTAAATTGTTTGAGGGGAGGAATGCAACTGGCTATTTCACTAGAGCATAGTTCATTAAAATAACGGTAAAAAAAGGTGAGACAAGAAACTTTTCGTCGATGTTCAAGTGACGTAAACGAGTTGATGATGTAAATCATCAATCATTTTAAATGCTCTTCTTTGAATACTGTCCAAGAGGCCTAAACAAGTTACTGGAACCCCAGCCTAGAGAAGAGAGTTATATTCAAGTTTCGGACGTATTTATATAGGTTTTGTATATTGTATCCAGATCAGACGGGGACAAAAAATTCTTGCATCTTTTTAAAAAACCTAGACATCTTGCGGCATTTTTGGCGACATCGTGTATGTGATCGCTCCACAAAAGGTGGTTGCTGATGCACATTCCAAAGATGTCTAGATTTCCAGTTTCGTTGATGCAAGTGCCATCAATGGATAATGTTAAAGGGGGTATATCTTGCTTTAACGATACAACACAGCATTGGGTTTTCAAAGCATTAAATTCCACAAGTTTTTTTTATTCCCCATTGTATAATGCTGCGTAGCTCGGAATTTAATGAGCTTATTATATTTTGCCGTTGCAGTTCCGCATCCGAAGAGGAGGGTTGTGAGTCTGGAAACGAATATGATTAGTTCAATACGTTTTACTATTTGCTCAGATGATCTCTTAAATGCGTTGCAAATGACCTTATACACTTTAAGATCCTTATACGAAGGACTATAGACTGCTGAAAGTTTCAATAAATATTTGTAAACAAATTTCGTCTCATATCTTTTGGATATTCAAACTTTTTTTAGTCTAGTAGCCACTTTTTGTAATCTCTTAAGGGTTCGGCTTTGTATATTCCAATTTTTTTGTTCAATTTTAAGAATCATCATCACTTAAAACCTAAACCTTCTCTTTTGTTTTTGCTTTTATGTCTTCTTCCGCTTGTGATACGTATTTTTAACCTTTCCTCTTTTAAATGAGATAATCGTCCTTATCTTTATATCTAAAACTGTTTTTCCAATTCTCAAACCCTAAGACCCTTAAAAAGTTTTCGATCGCAACTGTTTATGTATTGATGAAGTCTTATATATTAATATGTACTTTTACACAAACACATTAATGCTTTTAAGGACATAATTTCTGATCTAAATTAAGACTCGTTATATAAACTCAAAAACCTCCTACTTACATAGTGTACAGGCATACAAAAGCATTTCAACATTAGAATCGATAAGGATTTTACTTTTCAGAGAGACATTCCAAAGAAACCTCTTCAATCATTTATCAAAAAGTAGATTTCCAGGAAAACCAAACATTTTCCTCAATTCTTTGTTTTTTCTGCTGCTTTTCTGAAAAACAAAAACATTTTCTTTTTTATTTTTGTTTTCTAATGAATTTAATTTAGAATAGCTAAATAGCTCTTACCTAGAGGTAATCCTGTTTTTAATTTTTTAAAAATAAATCATAGAAAACCCCAAACACTTTCCACCTTACTATGATATCCTAACTTAAACTAATTTTGCTTTTCGGTTATCAGAAATTAAAGGCATTTTTTGGAAAAAAAACACAAGAGGAAAAACTATCTACACTCTTACAGGATATAATTCACATTATATACATATTTAAACTTTATATATATCTGCAAATATATATTTTGTGGTTTATCCATCTATGTATGTATGTATGTAGTAAGGCAGGCAGGTATTGTGGGATAAAGGATGAACATTACCTCCTGAAAAGCATTAAGGTAACCGTGTAACCTAGTAAAAGTTATTTTTGTATAAATAAATACAAGTACATGTGTCCCAAAGAGACATCAAAGGACACACATTATATATATAAATATATATATAAAGTGAAAAGGACACCACAAATGTATCTTTGATGAATTTATCGTATCCTAGGTGGTATAGGTATAAATGTAGATATATGGCTATACCGACACACTAACTACACGTTCCGACAAAGCATAACATTTTTTTTCTTTTTACTTCCGATTTAGTTCAAAAAACATTCTTTAAAATTATGCCCACTATAAAGAATACCCTCTCATCCTTTTTTCGTTTTTCATTTTTTGTGTCCTTGTATCTATAACCAACTGCCACTGCTGCTGCTACTTTAAGTGAGTACGAATATATACGACAAGGACGAGTGATGAGTTGAGTAGGTGGTGTACACTTGTCCAGGACATGCTACATAAGTATATTGTGTTGTTTTTGGCATTCTAACAACAACAAAAAATAAAAGAAGGAAAATGTCACTATTATACCTTTTGCGTCTTGGAAATTGTAGTTCTTCTTCTTCATCATTTTCGTCACAAGTAGGATAAAAAGCACTTTAGTTGTTCACTTTCATCCTTTTTTTAAGTTTCCTATCGTTTTTTTTTCGGTTTTTTGCTGATGATGTTTAAGTTAGTTGCTTCGATGATTTTTCACTAAAAATATACACCAAAGAAATACGAAAGGATCTTTGAGTTTAACAACAACGAGCGACAACGACAACGCACGGTTCTTCTTTTATATCTCTACACAAGCAGAAATATTTATAAAAGCAGCAATATCATAGCACAGCAGTAGGTCTTCGGTTTGGTCTTCTTGATTTTCCATCTATTTTCACAGAAGTAGCATCAGCAGTTGAGTCTCAGTGCCAGTGGTGCCATGCCAAAGCCAATGCCATCCGCACCATCATTACGAGTATACTCGTAAGTATTATGTGGACGGGCGGTGCGACGCGACGGCGGAATGAGGATTTTCTTTTTTTAGCAGCAATAAGAAGAAGTAGAAGAAATTGTGTGCGTTGTGCGTGTACCATTCAATGCACACCCAATAGCGATTCGTCAGCTGAATCTATACACCATTCCACCGACTACCACCGTAGTACAAGGGATGAGGGATGAAAGAAAATATACGCCAAAGGATATGGGGTAGGTATGGTTGGCATGGGATTCGCGTGCTGATGCTTCTGCTGCTGCTGCTGCTTCCTTTCTATCTGTATACTATTTTCATCCTTGAAGATGTTGTATACGCAATATATAAGTATACAAGAAAACGAATATAGAAAGTGAGAGTCCTGGTGAAACTTTAATAAGCAAACATACCAAACTTGGAACGGAACGAACTGTGCTGCAGGGAGGTGGTGTTATACAACTTTTGACACACTCTAGAATTACAAACATACATACCTATCACAACACAACAGCTCCAGCTCCATCTCTACCGTGTCCCCTGTATATACCTACCCTCCTCTTCTCCCCTTTCCTCTTTCCACTATACTCCGGTCTCTCATGCTCCGATTGCGTGGAAAATTCGTTGAATTGCAAACGTAGCTGAAGAAAGAAAACTTTCAAGTTGTTTTTCCTTTACGCATTTTCCTTCTCTCGCATTTCCCAAAGTCTTGTCGTTCTTCGTCTTTAAATTCGATAATACATTTTGAACTGTGCTGTGGTATGATGGGTGGTGGGGTCGTGAGTGTTCAGGGGGGTTTCTAGGAGCTCCTTTTATAGAACAACATCTAAAGCAGCAGCAGCTAAAAAGAAAAGAAGAAGAAGAATAAAAAAAAAATGACACCAGGAGAGAAATTGCTTTTATTGTGCGCACCAGTGTGTTGCAACAGCATTGTATTTTTTAGGGGTTGGGTGAATGATAGGGTGGTTGGGTTGTTGGTTGGTGTGGTGAGGAAACTTTCTTGGTTACTGTATAATTCAGCAGGACGAAGAAAGGCGAAGACGTGGCACGGAATATAATATCTATACAGCAGAAGGGAAAGTGAAAGTTTTCTCTTGTTCGTTCTTATGTAACAAGAAACGAGGATAGGAAGTATTTTTTTTTTACTTTTTATTTTTGTTGTTGTTTTGTTGCCGTTGTACGGTATTTTCTTCGTTTTTTTGTTGTTGTTCGTTTTATTTTTAGTGAAACTGAAAGTGAATTCAAGCGAAAGTATACGGAAAAGGAGTCGGGGCAGGTTGGTTGGTTTTTCTTGTTCAGCTGTAACATGACAGCCTTCCAAAGAGGTTTGGGTTGGGTTTGAAGTGATGGCAATATAGGGATGGGGATGAGAGGGTGTATTGATGTGGTGCGTTTTCTCTACCTTCGCATTTCTTGCTTTTCGTTTCCCTATCCGAATTAATTTTCCAAGAAGACGAAGATTATAAAAAAAAGAAAACAGAAAAAAAAACAAAATTTTCCCAAGAGGGATGGTTTTTCAGATGTTGCAAGTGATGGTGGCAGGCTATTCAGAAATTGGGACAAATACATTTATTTCGTCATCATCCTCGTTTCCGTTTTTTTTTTTTATTTTGTATTTTTGTCTTGTAAAAGAAAGTGAATTTTGTTCTTGAAAAGCAAAGAGATGCATATAAATGTGTATCTGTGTGAAGGATATTCCATAAAGTGTATGTGTGTTGTTTGTGTATAGAACATTGTAGGTATAGGTACCATGTAATGACTTATATGTAGACCAAGAAAACTTAGAAGAAAACTTTTGTCTTGCACTCTAAGGGAATATAGCTCGGTTGGTATTTAGATATGTAGCTAAGCTCATAGCTACTCTTGTATAAGATAGGTAGGTATGTACACTCCGTAGGTACATTATTTTCTTGTCCGGGGAAAATTGATGTTAAGAGGGTTGAAAGTTTAGAATT
Source organism: Eupeodes corollae (assembly GCF_945859685.1). NCBI lineage: Eukaryota > Metazoa > Arthropoda > Insecta > Diptera > Syrphidae > Eupeodes > Eupeodes corollae. Next base: position 118,376,860 of record NC_079149.1, read on the forward strand.
TTAGAATGGACAACTGATGGATGATGGGTTGTGTGAGATGGTGGGTGATGTGCTGATGCTGGGCTAGCTATATCCGATGGGGGTGGTTATAAAAGAGAGTTGGGCTTTTGGGTAGTTGACATCTCAGTCTAAAACTTCAAAGAATGCCAAGCCAAGCAAAACCAAACCACGCCATCACGAAAAGCAACGCTACGTTACACTAACTTTTTCAATGGTTATGGGTAGTAGTAATAGGCTTGTAGGTATACCTAAAAAGAAAAAAACTGTCTTAAAAGCAGCACGATGATGTTGAAATTGAAAATTGTAGGAGCACTTGGCACTTTAAGGAAAGTTTTTGACGGCTCCAAATGTTCTTTAGTTTTTAGGTACAAATACATATATATGTACGTTTCCTTACTTCTGGTTGTGAAAACAAAAAGTTTTCGCCTTTCTATAAAAATTTATAATTTCCTGCTGGCAATGGCGATGACTGATGAAATAAATGCTGCTATACGTACCTAAATAAGAAAAGAAAACTTTTTTCCTAAGCTATATTTTAAGCAATTTCACAATTTTATGGAGTATAGGGTAGGGTTTTAAGGATTTTTAAAGTACGGTACACAATACATATTCTTATAACTAAATAAGAAATGTTTTTCCAAGGATTCGGTATTAAGTGGGTCTGTTAGTTAGATTTAACTTCTCCTTGGTTTTCTTTTTATTCCTGATATTATTCTACTCTTATAATCTTTCAAACGGATGGCGTTGTCATTTAAGAGACACAAAAAGGTTAAAAGGAGTTAATTGATCAGTAGGTACCCACCTTTTCGTATATATATAGATGTATATATAACAGGTAATGAATTATGTGGCCATTGAAGCATAGAACATTTGCATGTGCTTTAAACTCAGCAAAGCAAAAGAGTCGATTATATCTATATGTAGGTAGGCTATATATACAAACCACAAGGTTCTTAAATATAATACTTTGGCATTTATATAAAATTGCCAACATTCTAATTGTGCTGTTAAATGATTAAGTTTGCTTCAACGCGATGATTTAAGTGATTTAGGCCAAAATAAGAGGGTTTTAAGTTTTGCGAATCTTGTATAAGGGAAATTTAAGAATATGTAAGGTACCTTGAAGTTATTTTTGAATTTTAGATATAGTCTATTGTGTGTGTTTAATTATAAGAAAAATTATTGTTCTTTTGAACTAAATATAGCCTTTTTGCTTAGACCCTTCCTACATGCAACATTTTACTAATTCACTTTAAATGTGATGAACTGTAATTTTTATAATTCCATAAAGAAATCAATCGAACTTTCGTTAGACCTCATTTAAAAATGGTAGCTCGTTGATATTTTGTTTCATAAAAAAACACGACTTTAACGTTTTGATACGACTTTTTACCTGCGAATTGGAAACAAAGATTGGAAAGTGTATTTCGTTCTATTTAAAAAATACAAAGAAGCTGCAAGTAGAATAATTTTAATTTAAAAAATTTTATTCAAAATTCCAATTCTAATTATTTTTCTTTCATGATTCTTATAACAACTGTCATCAGTATAAAGATAATCAGTGTATAGACATTTTTGGCCATAAATATTTAAAGATTTAGTAAGTTATAAAATTTAAAAGGTGACCCTTAGCGTCTTTAAATTGCTTAACATTTACCTAAAGTTTAAATCACAAAATAGGTGTTTATGTATTTTTGTTGTTAGCAAATGATTCAAATTTTGGAATAGCTTAAATTGCTTAAAGAATGTTTAAATTGTTCAGAATTTTCCACTAATGATTTAATTTTTTAAACATTTTTTCGACCTAATTACCGACTAAGTGTAATTATGACAATATAAAACCTAAACTTGATAATAACTTTACTTAAGCCTGTTATAAAGCTTAGATGTAATGTCAAATACCATTCTGATTTTAAGTTTGCAAATTATGAAATTTGTGTTTAAAAATCTTCCAAAAAAAACATACATCCCAACAAAAAACAGTCGAAAAGTCCTTAAAATTCAAGTATATCATAGTCATCATCCATTCCATTCATTTCTTATTCTTTAAATGGCGGTTACCATAGTTTTTCAGATAAGTTGGTCAAACAAATTAAAAACAATATTTTGCCAAAATGACAAATTTTTGATTTAGGTGCAATATGACACTTTTTAAACGATATATAACATTTTGTTGGGTGGTTTTATGTTTTTAACTTGGAAGAATAATGAATTTAACCTCAAGTCGTGTCTAATAATTTCATTTAGTTTAATTCAAGGTTAAGGATTTTTTGTCTTTTTGAGAGTTCAACGAGCCTTGCTGTGATAACCTTACCGTCTCCATTAGTTGTAATATGCTTATTCGAGTGAATGATAAGCATTTACAATTCTAAACAAGGCTAAGAGGTATTATTGCATTTTAAGAAATAGGCTATGCGTTACACTTCAAAAACTTAATGCAATATAAATATAAAAAAAACTAAATTTTTTTAAAAAATTTTGTATTATACGTACGTTGTAGTTATATCTAACGAGCATGTCAGCTTTTCTATATCTTATCATACAATTTCTGCATAAATTTATATCTACGCAGTTTCTTAAGTTTATTATTCAGGAAATATTTTTGGAACCTAGTACATGCGTATATGTATGAAGTGTGCAATATACATATAATAAAGCAGCAATATAATAAAACTATTATATACAAAATTAAATAACAGCACACACATTCACAACCGAAAAACTAACGACAACGCATCGATTGCGTAAGTGTATAGAGAAACCACTATACTCAGTTGTACTGTGTATAATTTTTTTTGTTTTAATTAGTTTCATAGAGTGCGTAATAAAAATGCAAAATTTTGCCACTATCAGTTAGGAATACATAAGTAATTCTTTTTTGTTCATTTCATTCTCATAAAAAATAATTATGTAGTATACTTATAATACCCGAAAAATATACGTACGCACAAAAATGAAGGTATATGTAGTGATGTATATAGCTACGAAAACTTTGTTGGGCAGAATTAAATTAAAAATAAAATATATATAATATGTATAAAGAAAAAAAAAGGCAAAACTACACTTAAATTCAAGGTTAACTTTCAAGGCAATCTACTCTACGCATTCTTTACTCATATAGAAACTCAGCACCACCAACAACAACAACAAGAAAAACATCTAACAAAATAGAGAGAGATAAATTACTGCATATCACCTTCCTATGTGTGTTTTTTTGTTTAACTTCAAACTTATTTTTAGTGAGTTAAGTTTTTTTTTTTGTGTTTCAAAAGCTCATTTTTATAACGCATTCGTAGTTAGCTTTTTTATGTCAAATTATAACGAACAGTTTCGTTAAATATCGCACATTGGAAATTTAGTCAACTGTCATGTTCTCAGAACAGGCATAGCTTTTAAAAAATGTTTGTTTGAACCAATTAAGCCTTCTCTGAAGGGCATTATGATTATATATATGCGTAGAGCTTACTATCGCTCGCACTCACATACAGAAACGCATTTTGTGTGTATAGTAATACATACGCACAGTCTTACGCATTTCTAAGTGGTTTTAGATCAGAGTATAGATCGTTAACTAAAATAGCTTTGAATTTATTACTGCCCCCCCCCCCCCCCGAGTTCCCTCCCCACCGCCATTTTTAGCCCTCCTCATGGTCTTTAAAATGGCGTTAGAGGTACCTACTCTCTAAAACACATCAAGTGACAAAACAACGAAGACTAAATTTTTGTTTGTGTGGTTTTTGTGTATGCCCATTGTCATTGCGTTTATTTTAATAGAGGCAGTAGATAGTGAAGCTTGGTTGTATGTATATATTTTCAAACGCACTATTTTGTTTAGACTTGACCTAATTAATGGGCTTACCACTGCCACCACCGCCGTTGCCGCCATGCTGTTGCCTTATATCGCGGTCGAAGGTTTATTACAAACAAAAAAAAAACATGCTTACAGACACAAGTGTTATATACATTGCATTTTATGTGCGTCCGTCACTGATGTTTTATTGTGCGTTATATGTCAATGTGTTACGTTTAAGTATCACATTTTTTATTGTGCGTAATTTCAGATGGCCCCTAATTTGATAAGTATGTCTTTTTTTTTATTGTATGCGTTATGTGCTTTGTAAATTTATTAACTAGAGTTTGCATTATTTGCGTTTGGAATATAAGTTTTTTCGAAACTTGGATTCTATGTGAAATAAATTTAATGTTTTGGAGTGTTTCTTATTCTTAACCTTCAAATTAAGAGCAGTTTAAAAATCGATTTTATGTACAAATACAGTTACGAGTATACATTTGTAGATAGGTAAGGTTCGTACTAATATTCTGTGGGAAAGAAATTTAATAGTGGTTTAAACACGATTCACAAAAGTTTCCATGTCATTATTTCTTCTGAAGTATAAACTGTCTTTCAAAATTCCTTCGACTTCGTAGGTGTCAAATATTTTTTAATTTTTTGATTTTACCTCTTATTCCTTACATTAAGTAAAGAAGTACAATTTATTATTAGTAGAACTTAAAGTGGAAAACATATAAATTGTCATAAAAAGTAGAGTCAAGTCATCTTTACCGTGAGCGAAATCATGAGGAACGAAAAATCTGCCCAATATATCTTTTTACCAAATCTATGTGATCTTATTTTTTATCAAGTTTTTTTTTTTATAAAATCTTGAATTTTCTCTTAGAAAAATAATAATGGTGTACTTAGGCGTATACGTACTTTTTTAATTGTATTGAATATTTAACAAAGCATCTTCAATATTTTTCTGTACAATTCATGCATTTCATCATAATCATAGTCGGTAAAGATTGAAGTTCAGCCTTAGCCTTCCCCTTCCCCCCTATAAATGTATAACATTACTTACAGTAGTACAAAATCTAAGTCTTTTGAGCCAAGTCAAGTGTTTAGGAACTGTAATATTTTTCAAAACAGATGAGTTTTTTCAGGTTTTGGTAGTCATCTTTTGTTATTTTGATTTTTTTTTTAATAAAGTGTAACTGGAAGCGTGTACACCAATTGTTGATGGTTTGATCCTTTTAGACTTATTTTTTTTTTCTAAAATCATCGGTCAATATCCCCAATGATAATATAATTAATTCCATGTAGAAAACCTTTTCATAATGTGATCTCTCTTTTGTCTTTTTTTTCGGAAGTAAAAACCTAGCTTTTAGAATTCACTTCTCTACGACGAAAACGTAAGCGTATTAATTTTAGATCTCATAGTGACTTTAAAAGATTATTAAACAAATTTTAACTTCATATGGTAACCTCAAAATTTTATTTAAGCACCAATTATCCGCATAGCTATCATTGAACTCATCTTTGAACATTTGTATTGTTTATTTTGAGAAATTTAAAATATAGTTATGATTTTGGTGGCAGCTCCTGCAAACGAAAATTCATTTCAAATTTAAATTTCATAATATTATAATCTTTATACCTTAAAACTGTTTTTAAAATTAAAACACTACCACCAAAACATGGGAATGAGGAATTCTAATAAGAAAAAAACTTGGTGTATTTAAGTCATTTCAATCAACACGTTTATGAATCCAAAATCATAAATAAAAACGAACCCTTTCCCAACCTCTAATGCTCTTCACAGTTTTCACTCGATATCTTAAAAAAAATTAGAACGCGCAATAAATATCACTTTTCTTCATTGTTCTTCCCTTATACCATCATCTTTCTCTCTTTCTATCCATCCTATTATTATAATTCTAAAGGATTCCTAAGAAAAGTGCAAAATAAAAAAAACAATCTATAATACAATTCCTTTCTCTATTTAACTTTTTAAATGTCCTACATTCAATATCCGCATTAAAAAGAAAAGAAAATTGAAAAAAAATGAAAATAAAGAACAAGGAAAAGATCTACAAACCAAAAACACAAAACAATGCCTCAATAATTTTAACGAGTTAAATACCCATTTAACTTTACACGAAAACCAAAGAAAACTGAAAAAAAGAAAAGAAAAAAAAAGAACGAAATTGAATAATTCGTTCTCACCAAGTTTTTTTTTATTATTATTCTACTTCAGAAAATGCCCATCTTGGAGTATAGTCTTGTTCAAGTAAATGGATCTCTAATTATCTTCAATTTCGTTTTTTTTTTCAATCTCTGTTCTATGTGCGTACATGTAGGTACCTTGAGTCCTTATAAATCAGGTTGTTAAATAAATGAAGTGGTTGGAAGTGAATCCTTTTAATGCAAATTAATATCGTTGACATTCTTTGTGTGTTATAAAAGATGTTCAGGATAATTTGCATTGAAGGTAATGTAAAACCATGTCGATGGGAAAGACATCCTTGTTCTTCTTCGTTCGTTCTTCATTTCTATTTGGGTCGAAGTAAACAAAATGCTAAAAGGTACATTTGTGTGTACATGAGGCCATATATCCATATCGCAAAAAATCAAAACGCATTAAAGTCATCTTCTCATTTAGTTGAGTTTCTACAGGCAATAGGTAAAATACTCAATTTTTTATTTCAATTATTTTATTTACGTTTAACCCTATATGAATATATATATACAAATATTTTTTAGAATGTTAATACGCATTTAAACTGCAATGCGTATGCTTGTTTATAAACCATCATCATCATAATGAACATTAGAACTTAATCAAACAGAAGCGAAATTCATTTGACTCTCCCTAAACGGAAATCAAGTTTTATTTGTGTATTTCCTCTTGATGTCAGCAACAATATTCCTTCCTTAAATGTTTTGTATTGCATTCAAGTATGATAAACATTAAATAAAACGTGTGCAAAGTAATATAGAAATACGTAAAAATTTGCATTGCGTAATACTTGAGTTGAAATCCTGTTTACATGCATCAGGACCCCTTATTATTTTTAGATATACGTACAATGTACATCCATACATCCTTTGTCCCTTAACTGAACTCAAAGTTAACTTTTATATATTTCGGTACCTTTAAACAGTGGTACGTCGTCGCGGCGGCGAGGAGCGGTACGTGGTGTCCTTTGGTGGTTTCGGTTTCAGCTTATTTTTGTTGTTTTATTATTTTATTCTTGTTCCAAATTTCTTGAAATTGCACAATGATAAACATGATCTAGCTTATGCGTCCTATTTTGTTTTTGTTGGTTTGTAAGATATACATATGTACGCACGTAATTTACATATGTATAACGCTATCAGTGTCGTGTCATATATTAAATTGTGCGTTTTAATTTTTTTTTGCGATTATCTAATAAATAAATTAAACGGTAAAATTCAATGCTTGCATTGTCTATGAGGATTATTTATGCGTAATTTTAATATGCTCACATTTTTTTAATTAAATTTTAAGATCCTTTTTTGTTGAAGAATAAATATTTCAATAAATTGAAGTATTTTCATGTCTTAATGAGTTTTTGTTAAGTCCTTAAAAAAAGGACAAAGCAAAAAAAAGGATTTTTTTTAAATTGAAATGCCGAGTGCACATGTAGACTTACTACATGTGCACTCGGCTTTTATAAGATAATTAGGTCTTTTCGTTTTACATTAAGTTCTTTTGTTTTGTGTGCATTTGTATGACTTTTAGCTTGATCTCGTTATTGTACATATATAGAGACTAAAAAATACTAAAAAGTAAAAAATTCAACAAGCTGGCAAATAATAGAAACCAACAGAATAAATGATAGCTCTCTTAAGTCACTTTCCTATATTGTATTTCTATTCTTTTTCTTTGCTTTACTATTTTGTGATGAATTTCATCCTTACAGTTCAGAATTTTATAAATAATAAGTTTTGTTTGTTTACATGTGTACGTCAAAATTGTCGCATTGACATTTGGCGGTGCTCACGTTTATGGTGATGATCACATTAGGCTCATTTGTAGCTTCTCATTCTGACGTCTGATTTATTTATTTCGCGCCCACTTGACGGCAAAAGAGAGACTAAAGTAAAATTGTCTAAAGTAATGGTAGATTGTCAATTTGTTTCTTCAACTTTTTGGTTTTAATAAATGTTGAGTAATACAAATTTAATTGACAAATTAAATTTAAAAGTCAAAATCGTAACTTTGGGGAGTTAATATTTAGCCATTTGTTATTTCTTATGGTACATTTGATTCCTTTGAGTTGGTTCATTTTGACATGTCAATATTTTATCTCTCTCTCCAACTCTCACTTCACTAATAACAATGTAAAATAAATAAACGTCTAAATGATTTTCCTTAAAAGAATACCACGTAAAATCCTCTTTGTTATTGATTTAAATAAATTAATTTAATTATAATTTTTTTTATAAAATCTCATCGTATCTGTCATTTATCTACAACTTTTCCTGCCAATTTTGACATTATTTATTCTGTTTCAATCTCGCTCATGTAAAAAAAATAAAAAATTACTTTTTTATTATTAAATTACTGAAGTAAATAAAAGATGTAAAATTTTAAAATGGTCTGGAGGCTGGTGAAGTTTTGTATAACACATTACTTTTTTTACGTTTTCAAGCACTCAATAAAAGTGGAAATGAATTTTACCTCAATAGTAGACGAAATTGTAACGTCTTTCACATTTTTCCAATCTACCATCAATTCATTACTTGAATGAAACAACGTGAACTCTTACCAACAAAAAAAAGTCCAAACACATGTATCCTTCTGATTTAGAGAATTAGTTTTGTATATCTTATGCTATTAAGCTACCGCTTTCCATCACTATTAATTATAAATTAAATTTAAATATTTAACATTAAACCAATTTGACAGCTCGCGCGCATCAAAGCGCATAATGATGATGACGACGACGACGATGTATGGATGTTGATGATGCCATAATCCTTTCCTGAGAATTTTGTCCCAAAAAACTGCAACTTTTAGAGTTCTCTTTTGAAAACACTAGAATGTAGGTATCTTATGACTTAAATTTCGCATGAATTAAATACTAGAAGCAGCAATACAAACATCCATATACATAGGTAGATATATCGGCAAAACCTCTAAGACCAAAAAGCACTGAGAGATACAAAAATGCACACTCAATATACCTTTGTATAGCGAAAATACAACGAACATGAAGGGAAAAATAAAAATAAAAGACAAAACAAAATTCAATTCTTCTCTTGATTAGACAAATTCGCGGAAAACGCATCATGGATGATGATGATGATGGAATCTTTTTTTTTAACCTATAGTTTAGATACACTGGACACAGTAAAGGAAGGTCCATCTGGTCTTTTGTTTCTTTTGTACCTCTATAATGCTGCTGCTGCGCCTTGAAGATCGATCGCATTTTTATTTTTTTATTTTTGGTTGACTTCTTAAGATACAATAGCAACTATACAAAAAAACATAATCGCTCAAAAAGTAAAGTCTTTGAAGTTGAACCCACGCATATTAAGCTTGAAAATAGCACTCGAAGTATTGCCGGTAAAATTCAACAGGTAGTGAAAATAATTATTTATAACTGTAGGAAAAAAAACACCACAACAACTTATTTAAGTTTAATACAATATGGAACATGAACTCTTTAAAAAAGGTAAGACAGCTACGACTTTTATTTTATAAAGAGTGCTACAAGCCTTTCAAAATTAATTTAATACTGGTCTCAATAATAAAGCGGAGTGAAGATCACATGAATGAAACATAACATTAAATTATATTTTTTGTATACTTTCTTGTAACTGCCAGTTTAATTAAATTAAATGAAATCTTTATGGGATAAAAATGTTAGATGGGTGCATCATTTATCAAAAGTTCCATTTTTCCATTTTTAGGATTAAAATTCGGTGAAAGTGACTTTTTAAATAACTCTTTGCGTTTGATTTAATAATATTAAAACCCACCTTTAACAAATATACTCAATTGAAGTATCACTATTTAAACATCCTGATTTCTCAAACATTTATATTTAGTACAACTTTTAATCTTAATACTTAGTTGACCTGAAGTACTTTTTAATATGAGACTATCTATATTCAAAAGTTATTATGAAAAGATGGTGGTTGAGATTCTGAATTATTGATATCGTGTCGATGGTTGATTTGTCAATGATTTCATTTCTTCCTTCTGCCGTAATATATAGCATTGCCAGGAATGTCCATCAGCTTATATTTGATGTCTAGGTTTCTGACTTATTGTCAAGTATAGAGTCCTTTCTTCAGCCGTACTTCAAGAATTTGGAATGGTAAATAACTCTGAATGTGCGTCTCATTTTTATATTAAACAATTTTAGGCCAAAATGTACCGGTGTTTCCTCCTAAATCTTTCCTCTTTTTAACTAACGTTTGCGCTACGTGTAGTTAAAACACCTATAGTATGTGCCAATGATGAAAAAGAACTTTTCGTACACCCTTTGCACTACAAAAGAAATCATTTATATCTAAAAAACCGAAAGAATTTGTTGTTGGTGCTTTGCAATATATTTCAATCAAACAGAGCCAAGCGTCGTTAAACTGTCAAATGGAAAAGTGTTGCCAATTTAAAATTACTACATTATGAGTTATCTGTAAAACAAATATGAAAATCAATTTAAAAAAACAATTTATTCTAAAAGCTATTAGACGTCACTACTTATATTTCTAAGAAATCGAAAAAGATCTTTTGTCGAAAATGCCGCATTAACTATATATTTAATGTTTTCTATAATTCTTTTGTTCATAGAGAGCAAAAGTGGGGAATATATTTTTGAAACTACAATTTAAGGATTAGATGTACCTTCGTTGATGTTTAAAGTTCCCAAATTCTAGAACTAGTTTAAATAAGTGAAAAACAAGTTAAGTACAGACGATTGCCAAATTTTACAATATTCACGGATCATCTAGTGATCTGACAAAGGCTATACTAATATGACATTACAGCATTTTTTACAATTTCATTATGACAAGGAAAAAAGTGATTCATTTTTGCCTCCGCGTAGAAGATTTATCATGTGAATAAATTGTCAGCAATTGTCAAATGTCTAAAACAACGACATCTGACAGCTTGAAACGTCACTTGTCTGATGATATTAGCTAATAATCAAGTTTCTGGCCTTAATGGCACACAAAGTTTTAAATTCACATGGCTGTAAGACAATTTTTTTTTCTAATAGATCCAAAAACATTGCAGTGTGTACATAGCTTTATTTTTGTTGATACGTTATGTCCGATTAGTATTTGATTATACCAAAACCAAAGCTTTATTTTTCAAGTACAAACTTCAAAAAATTAGATCAGATTGTGACCGGAAATAGGTTATCTATACATAGGCACGGCTGGCATGACACATAACAAAAAGTATATGTTTTTTAGTCAAAAATTAAGAAGCAATAAACATCAAGCTGTAAGAGTACAATCCTGTGTAATCATATTTTTTAATAAATAAAAAAAAAAAATATTGAAACATACATAAGGTACGAGTATACTGGACTAGAAGAATTAAAAATAAAAAATTGAACAAAATTTGAAACTGTGCACAACGAAAGATCAAGTTTCACATTAGCGAGAGATTTCCTGGAAATTAACGATTTGTTGAACTTATTTTTTTCGTTCGTTGATTCGTTGCGTTCGTTGGTAGGTTAGGTCGGTATAACAGTTTCTTTGTATTTTATTTTATATTTTGTTTTGTGCATTCTTATCGGTTATATTTTTTTTTTGCCTAACATAAATATCCTTTGAGTTAGGTTGATGGTAGTATGCACACACGCGTTTGTATAGAGTTAGAGGTATATTTTTGAAAAATATGCATTGTTTGTTTATGTTTTGCCGACCGAAATCCCTGAATCGAATTTGTGGAATTTTACTTCTTCTTTTTTTTTCTTGTATTTGGTTGAATTTTTATTTCGTTATTTTTTTTCCACGTTTAAACTAACGTATCTACCTTTAACGTGAAATGCATAAATGCAAAGAAAAGTTACATCCATCAAATTCAGATATAGAGTAGAGTGTAGGTATATTTTGTCGAAAGTCCAGTCCAAGCTTCTTATTATTCCGTTTGTTTTCAAGTTCATTTTTCTATCTTCTTTTTTTTAAGCCATATGTTTTTTAAGAATGCGGTTTTAGGTGTGTGGTAGGTAGGTACTTAGTTATACCTTGAGTTCCGTTAAAATGACTCATTTAGCTTAGTGTTTTGTTTTGGAACTTTGGCAATTAATATGGATGGCGGACAGAATGATTTACTTTAAAGAAAAGGAATATTAAATTGCATTTTAATGTTATGGTTTTTGTATTCATTTGACGCAATGCACCGGTAGAAGCTTTTTAAGATTAAAATTAAAAATCTTCTGGTAAAAATATGGCATGAACACTCACAACAAGTCCATTCTTCGAAAGTGTGTTCACATTCAACTCTTTGAAGGAGAGTATTTTTATGTCTCTGAATTGTATTTCCTTCCCACTCGACAGAAATTTAAAACAAAAAGGCAGAACATGAATCGAAGTAAGGTAAAATGATAAGGAATCAAAATGAGTTGCTTCAGAAGAGTCCAATGGGAACACTGCGTTCCTCCAAAGATCTGTAACTTCCCGAAATTTTATTCTATAGTTAGAATGTGACAGGAAAGTTATACAAACATAGAATAAAATATGGATGGAAAAGAGATAGTAAGAGTGAACACCTTGCTCTGAATGTCTGTAACTTTCTGAGATTTTACTTGATAGTCAAATTTGGACACGAAAATGAAGTAGGGAAAAGGTTAAATAATGAAATGTCAAAATGAATCCAATGTGAACATTGCCTTGCACTGAATTTCTATAATTTTCTGATATATTTAGTCCAAGTTTATATAAATTTGTTTCTTATTTTACTCTTGACATTACTTTGGACAAAATATGGTCGAAATTATAAAAATAACTTACACTTTACAAGATTTTTAAAAAGATGCACTTTGAACCTACTTAGATTTGCTTTTATATTACTAAATATATGACGTTAATATTTTTATTGTAGCTTTGAAATATAATTCACTTATTGTTTTTTTCTCTTTGTTTCATTGCAGAAGTTTCCTTGCAAGCGTTTAGTTAATTATTTAAACAAAAGAACGAAAGGAAACATCAATCCAAACAAAGACAAATTCAAACAAAACAAATTTATTTAAATGCTAATAAAGCTGGAAACGAAAAAGGGAAGAAAAAAAGGAAAATTCCGTTTGGCAAATAAGAAATTTAAAAAAAATAATAATAAAAAATTACATTTGGTCAAGAAAAATTATAGATTGGAAAAAATAATATAAATTATAATAATAAAAGAAAAGAGAACATCTGGAATAAAAATCGCGCTCTTAAGAAAACAAAACAAACACACAAAATAGAACCCACCAACAACAAAAAAAGGAGTTTTTTTTGTTAAATTTATTTAAAGTTAAGTTTATTATAGTTCCCAAATAATTTGGCAAGAGATTTTGGGATTAACACATAAATTCAAAAAAGAAAAAGAAAATAGAAGAATATTTTCGTTGGACAACACTGGAAAATTAAAAATAAAACTCAGTCAAAATGGATCCACAACAACAGTTTTGTTTGAAATGGAACAGTTACTCGTCGAATTTGGCAATGACATTTTCAAATTTGTTCAAATCAGATTTGCTGGCTGACGTGACGTTATCGTGTAATGGTAAGTGAATTTTTTGAATTATTTTAATATGCATTTTTCTAGCCATTATTGTGTTTTTAAGAGTTTTGAAAAAATACTTTAATTTGTTCTATTGTTCATAAGATTTGTAAATGTCATCAATACCATAAGTTTAATTGAATTGTCTCTTTTGATTACCTGCTTTATTTTTATAAAATTCACGTTTGTGTTTAAGTACACCCAGTATTTAAACTTGGGGTATAGTTTTGACTCTAAAAGCTTACTACAAGATCTTGTTTAGTAAAAAACCATAACCATTTTGAGTTTTAGTTCCTTCCATTGTGATATAAAAACGTAATGCTAAAGTTAGCTTGGTTTGTTTGGTACCGAGGATATAAGTGGTTGTTTTGTGAAATAGAGACTTCTATCTTTACATGTAATTTATAGTACTACAGATCAAAAATTCGTTTCGGCCTTTAGACTGGTCGTCAAATGATATTTTGTACAAAATTTTTAAAGTAGTCTTCATAGAAAGAGGACTGATTAGCCTCTGTTAATATTTTTAAATGTACGAGTAGTTAGTACCTTAATGAGATTAATAAATTTTTAATCAGAGCTTTCTACGACCTTTATTGTATTTCCTACATAAGTCATCAAAACGGTGTGAAAAAGGATTGGTGTTGCAATTTTTGAGACCTAAAACTGAAAATAAAAATAACTTAAGGCAGAAATTAAGTTTCTAGTATTTTTCTGAACTCTAACTTTAACTTCATCAGAAGTTGTACTTTCATTCGCATTAAAAAAACACCAAAACCAGCCCGAAAACGTATTCTTTGCTTTGATATGCCATTGGTTAAATATTAAATATTTGTATTTTTTTCGTTCAGACTTTAACGTTTTTCTTTTCAGCATTTTTCGAGTAAAATTAAGATTTTAGTTATTTAGAATTTAAGATAGTTTTGATGAATGTTCAATAGTTTGAAATTGTACCTGGCAATCAAATTGAACTTTTTATAAGCTTTCACGGCTTCAAAATCATTTAATTAGGTTATGTGTTTTGAGATATCACATTTTTAAGTTCGATGAAAAACTATCATATTGCTTTATTTTAGTTCAAAATGTAAAATTTTCCAAACCCAAAATCCCTATTTTTAAAATTTATATATTAAAACATTTTTAATATCTCATGTAATTTTCGAAAATCCCTGATAAAAATTTTAATTTTTATATTGAAACGAAAACAATGAGTTAGAAGAACATTTTTAATCTAACAACGAATACTTCTTCCAAAGGAGGAAAAATATTAAAATAATGTGTCAAGTGTTTTTTTTCTTAATTTGATAGCTTTTTTTTTTAATAAGATCAACAAATATTAACTCTTAAATCAATATTTTTTTTAAACTAAAATGAAGTCTTAAACTATGTTATGAGATTTTTGTAAATTAAGTGAGCAAAATGTTGGTACGAACAATTTTTTCCTGTTCCTTAACCTTTGAAAACAATCTATTATGCATTTTTTAAATATTTTTTAAGAGGTAGGTATATTTCGCAAACATGTCCTGATAGAAAAATTATAAGGTCAAATAAAAGTTCAGGGAATTAAAATCCTTCACTATTTGCATAATAAAATCTTTTAATTTTGATATCCAGTAACAAACCTATGACAATCGGTTTGAATGGAAAAAGTATTTATAAACTGCGACTTTTATGACTTCTGTTTCTTCCAATTGATCATCAATTTTGTCGAGTAGGTCATGTATGTATATCATATGGAAAACTTTAGAAAAAACAATCAATCTCCTAAATCTTTTCGGTCAAACACCTTACTGACAGAACTTTTACTATATACAACGCGACACTGCTATTCGTTTTTTGCTATTATTTCTATACAATAAATATGTATATTTAATTTTTCCATGCTTCTTCCATAAGTATGTATAAGGAATAACAGGCATAACCTACATTAACAATAAAAATACAATACTCTACATATGAATATATACCTACAACAGACCCCCAAGTAAACAAGGAATTATTTAAAAGACAGACTAACAGCCACAAAACAACCCAAAACAACAACAAAAAATCAATTCATAAAATACTCAGACACACCAACAACAACCTATATACTAAAACCAAACCAACGAAAAGTCTAAGGACGCGAAAAAATATTGATTGAACAAAACGGCACATAAAACCATATGTTTACTAAGTACCGACATATAATAATATTAGGTATAAATATTATACACAATATTATGTTCCTTTTTTTCTAGGGCATCTCACGTCCTTTAAAAAAACGGAAAAAAAAACGAAAACGAAGCAGAAGAATAAGTGGAAGAAAAAAAATAATAAAGAAACCCTCATAACGTTAGCAATAAAAACAAATCCACCTTCTTTGAATAAATTCCATGAATGAAAGCGTAACAGATAAACTTGATTCGGTAGAGACTCATCAACAGACATAACATAAAGTAAATATATATTTGTATAATAAAATAAAACAACAGTCGTAAACCAACCCCCCAATACCCCAACACAAAAAAAGCTGGAAAAATAACCAATCTCCATTTCATTCCCATTCAAAGATATCAAAAGTTCTCTCCTTTTCGAGTGAGTGATAAGGCGAACACACAACAGACACAACTTTCCAAAAAATGTTCAAGGCATGTGAATTTTATAGAAGGTGTCGGTCGGTATCATGGTAAGGTGCTAGGAAGAAAAAAAAAACTCAAAGGGCAGGATAACAAAACATAAACATACATAAATTATCTAGCAAGGACATTGAACTTTTCCAAGATCCAAATTTAACCCACTATATACAACTCACACCCACACCGTAGCCATTTCGTCCCGGCTATCACAAAACGGTGCGCCGCCACTGCTCTTTCCATTTCATCAAAATAAAAAGAGTAAGGTATCAGAATCAGAACGATAATGAGAACCAGAACCAAAACCAGGAGCCAACAACCAAACAAAAAATCAACAATCCTCTCAGCCTCAAAAGTGCGCCCAATAACCTAGAGAACCAAAAGCATTATCATCGTCATCAACATCATCATTTTTTTTAATGATATATTAAATGTTATGGCGCGTATACGTAACGTAGTGTTAGTAGTACTTTCCTTGGCTACGGCTCTAAGGCTATATACAACGATGGGGGGGACTACGCCGGGGCCATGAGAAGAACCCTAATTTTTTTCTTCTTTACCGGCTTCATTTTTATTTTATACGACATGTAGTTGGAATTTTCTTTCGTTTTTATTTATTTATTTTTTTTTTCCTATTCTTTTGGTGTCTTCGCCGCCTTTTTCTACGACGACGACGACGTTTACCGTCGCCGTAAATACTATGCTATGGGTCCTTCTATGTGTAAACGTATAGTCCTTGTGTCGATATGTTTGCTTCTTCATTTTGATTATGAAATCGAAATAAAAAAAAAAGTGAGCTAGGTCGTCGTCTCCTTGAATGAAACCTAAATGTATACAAAAACTTATCAACACAAAATACTCCAAAAAACACCTTCTCTCTTTTAATCTCGAATTCGGTTTGGAAACATTCTTTGACTGTGTTTCGTCCTTGGAATAACTCTATTTTGAATATAAATTACAGTTCCTCAAAGTTTATTCTTAAATATTATGAATAACAGGGAAATGTCTGTCTTATTTCAATAAAGTATATCTCCAATTATGTTTTATGTCATTTTTGAAGCTTCAGTCCTGTTCTTCAGTTCTTTTTCTTTATACAAATATAGGTTTCTGGACACATCCATATTAAGTTCAAATTTGACATTTCGCATTTATTTTAATAATACAATTGTTCTAGGTCAAATTTGACATCATCACCATGACATCTAAGCACGTGAAACAAAATCTTTCAACAACTATTTTCCACGATTTTAGTTCATTAGGAAAGTATTGTGATACAAATTTCTCACTAAACATTTTGTCAGAAAATTTTAAACATAAATAATTTCTAGGCTTGGGATCTCAAATTTATAGAAGAAGTTAAAGTTTTTCCAAAATTTGTTAGTATCATTAGCAAAAACCATGTTTAAAAATAATGACGATTTTTATATTAGCCTAAAAACATTTAAAATAAATAAAATTAGCTTCGTAACTGGGATTTTAAGAAAATCACAATGTGATAAGAAATGTTTTGATTAATTTCCGCAAGATGTTTTTTTTTTAGCAAATTGTCAATGTAAATAGAAAATATAAATAACAAATGTTATTACGAATCGAACATTATGTTGTTTTTAATAATTTTGATAATTATGTCTACGAGTGACTAAATTGTTGTTTTGTCAATTTTTTGGTAGTTTAGTTTTCTGATAAGATAATATTCAATGCAATTTGTTATTTAAACTTTACATACAAACAAAACAAAAACAATTCTTGGTATTGAGTTTTTATCAGTCCTTAAATTATTCTGTTTGATAAAAAAAAACTGCAATAGTTCTCAGGAATTATGTCAAGGAAAATTATCTGAAGTCTTAAGTATTATAGATGTTACTCGTTCTTAATTTAATTTCTTCTGACAACCTTAAAAATGTTGATTAAAATAATCGTATAGCCAAAAAGTAGTTCAAAATCATTTCTTTTAATACATTGTTTAGCTCATAGTGTTATGCCAATCCAATAAAATAAAATCATATAACAAACAAATTGTATAAAAATAGGCTTACTTTCAAAAATATTCCAAAAAAAGTCGTACTTGGGCGGCAAGCTGCACAGTTACTAAAGAGCCTTTTTACACCAAAGTGGAACACACAATGTTACGTAGGATAAAGCACAAAAAAAATAGTTAATGTAACTCAACACCAAAAACATTTTTAAACGTTTTTTGAAACATCATATAAAAACGTTAAATTTATAATATTAATATTGAATTTCAATAAACCTTTAAAAAGTCTAAATTATTTCAGATACTTAAAAGAGCAAAAAAAAGAATCTTTACTTATATTTATTTTCTTATCTAAACACGTTTTTGTTTTTTAAATTTTAAGCCTCATGAACAAAAAGTATATGGTGTGTTTAGACCAACGAAAACAGTAGCATGCAAACCTCTAATAAAGACCGTGACAAGTTTGGACAAAGTGCTGCCAAAAGTATTATTTTTAAAATGTTAATCATTCCAAAAATTTATTATAAATGACTCATAAAGTAATCAGTTTGAATATTTGTTTTATTCCAATACAAATATCTCCACAAGAGTATGACCTTATGTCTTTGAATTATCAGACAGACAGTATTAGCTTTAAGTCTTTTTATTATTAAATAAGTTAGATAATAAAAATGGAACAAATATGACAACTGCAATTTAAAAATAATTATTCAAAAAATGACGTATGGAGTATGATTAAATGTTTTTCAAACCAATTTTTTTTTTTTTTAAATTGGATATCACGATTTGTTGAAAATGATCTGCTACTTTTTATGATATTGAAGTTTTTATTAGGTCACATGTTTTTGAAAATATTAAAAAAAAATGTAATTCCATTTTTTAAATCAAAAACATGGTGCCTCAGATATCGTAATAAAATAATTCTTCTCTCAGAAATGTTTCAACAAAATCCTTGAAATTGTTTTCAGAAATTTTGTATTTCTTTAATAAAATTTGAAGGATGTCGTTTCTTTTAAATTGTCACTTTAATTTTTAAAGTTTGAACAACTTTCTGACTGAATTGTGGACCCAAATTTTTAATTTTCTGGAATTTTGAATTCAATTTTTCACAAATCAAAAACTTGATATATAGCCTTTGTAACGGTACCTTAACAATTTTCGAAATTAAAATTAAAAATGCTTAATCTAGTCTCATAGAATATGGAAATCGTATTCAATTTTATTCTGCTTCCTTGCACAAGAAAAAATTCTTCATTTTAATATGTTAAGCTTTGATGTTTATCTAAAAAAAAATCTAAAAAACGTCCTTACATGTTGAAATGTAGATACAAAAATATAATAAAATACAAAAAAAATGAATATAAACATTTAATTAAAAATATGTTAAAAAAAAACTGTACCTAGATATTTGTATATTTTTATAATTATTTCAACAACAACTTAAAAAAAAGAAAGTGAACAAACAAAAATATTCGGTAAAAGATTAAAAATTACAACCCTTAGGGGTGTGTATGAATATTAAAAATATAACCTCTTACCAAATATGATAATATGCACACAAAAAAAGTGTCCCCAAGAATTTTGATTTGAAAAGAATATTCATACATATTAACACTTGTTTGTTTTTTTTTTCAGTTTTGTTTTCAATGTTAAAGAAACAAACCCTTTTTAATAAAATTTTCCAAAGTATTGTAGGTAAATTCTGTGTGCTGTGTGTATTATATTCATTGTTTTAATATTGAACCAAAAATATGTAGCCAACATTGTGTAACATTTGACGACACATAGCTAGTGAGGTTGCAAAAATAACAACAAAAATTCCCCATCAGTAACAAAAACAATATAAGAAGAAATAAAACAGACAAAAAAACAAAAAACAAAAATTATTATAAACAAATCTCTTGTAGAAGCATCACCTCCTCATACCAATTTTAATCAAGAAACATTTTTTGATTGATTTTACCAGAAATCGCCAAAGGACTAAAATAGTCCTTTTTTGATAAATGTATGGTATAATGTTGGCACACAAGCGAGCGGACCAAAAAAACACACGAATCAGAAACAACACCAAAAAAAGGACTTGAATCCATTTCGGCTACCAGTCAGTCGAGTAGAGCCGAGCCTTCGTCCTTTGAATGTGATACTGTGCTGGTTGTTGTTGTTTTTTTTTGTATGCCGCGTTTTGTTGCAAGAGTTATGTTGAACCGTCGAAGTCTGCTTCCGTCAAAAGGGCTGATACTGGCTTTTGTTATGTCAACTCATACGTTTCTGGTTTTGTGCGATTGGACGACATCAACTCTCTTTGCGGAAACAAGTATGAAATGCAAAATGCTTCTCTATAGTGTCGCTGTACCAGAGTGTACACGCATCACTCACTCACCGCCACCACCGACCGATAGCGAAGGCGGTATGAGTGGTGGTGGTGTTGGCAGTGACGGCAGCAGCGGTGGCCGCGACGGTGATATGATGACGGTGGCAGTGGCAGAGTAGCAACACGAGCAGCAGCAGCAGCAGCGAATGAAAAAAGCTAAAAATACAAACAAAATGGTAGATATACTCTAAACATCCACCCACCGCCATCGCCATTGCCACCATCATCATCATCATCACAGCAAAAGCAGACAGGACACTTTTAACTCAACCCTTTCAATACACTCGTATATTCCTATAGCGATTTTTTGTGTTTCAAAATACAAAAATAAACAGAGAAAAAATTCTATACCCAGAAATACCGAATATCTCGCGATAGCCCTCCCAGGCATGTTTTTTTAGACATATACAACGTGGGTTGTCCATAACGATTGTTTTTGAATTTCTTTGCCAAAGAATCTAGAATGTGCATAGATGAGGGGGGGGATGTATGAGCTCGAAGGTAGTTATGTGGAGAGATGTAATCAAGGGAGGCTGGTCTGGCTGGCTGGATCGGCTGGCTGATGGTTGGATAGACGAAGCCTATGAAGCGCGTAATGAAAATGGCTAGATGTCTGGGCATTAGAGTTATGTGGTTATATAGGCAGGATGCGAAAAAGGATTGAGCGTATATGGGAGGTATAAAAGTGTCTTCCTCTCCCCCATCCATCTCATCAGAAATGGGGGATCAATCAGAAGTGAAAGATTAATTTTACCTTTAAAAATGCTTTGAACATACATACCAAATGGAAATAATGTGTACAAAAGAGAAAATTTAAGTATTTTTAAATTAAAATTTAAACCATGATCATATCGTTAGAATTTTAGTCTACGCACAAAACTCAAAAAAAAAAAAACAAAATCGGATTGCAATAAACTTTGTCTATTAAAAAACAAGCTCTTGAAAAAAGCTGACAATGAGTTGATATTTTCGAAACGTGAATTATTGTTTTATTAAATACAGAGCTTACTCGCAGAAATTAAGTTCTGAGCAAATGCTTAATTTTCTTCATATATAAAATTGAATTGAAAAAGATATAACAGATTTGTTGTGAATTTTGAAAAAATAATGAGTCCTTTTAACTGGGTAAATAAATTTGTCCCACCTTTATCAAATCTACTATCCCTCTAAAGGACGCC
The DNA here is from genome assembly GCF_945859685.1 of Eupeodes corollae. NCBI lineage: Eukaryota > Metazoa > Arthropoda > Insecta > Diptera > Syrphidae > Eupeodes > Eupeodes corollae. Next base: position 118,398,528 of record NC_079149.1, read on the forward strand.
ATTTTTGGTATATTTCAATATGGTTATGTTAGTATTGCGGTTGACTTTCTTATAACAAATCATAAATACTAATCAAAATATAAAATGTTTTTTGTAACTACATATAATCAAAATTAAACTTGAAGATTTATAATATTTTAAATGAAGCCTTAATCAAATCTTCTATAATGCATATTCACCAATCTAAGCAAATCCTAATACAGAATCTTATACTAGCAACTTGTCGGCCCTTTCTCCCATAACTTAAACCATTGCATTGGTTTGATTAAGTATAAATTTGGAAATGCTGGTTAGAAGCAGATTTATGTAACGCGTTTTTTTATTTTTAAGACCAAACAACATGTTTTCTGGTCAAAAACCGTCAATTCGGATTTTCTCAAAAACAGCACGATAGACTTTTATACAATTTCCTTTACAAAATGTTTTCTATATTTTGGCTTCCTTCAACTTGCAAAATATATTTTTTGATTACTTTAGAAGAGTTCCTATAATAAAACCGTGTTTTTTCTCTGAATAAGTTCTTATATTTTCTTAATACATGCAATGCATAATATTATTTTTAAAATCTATTTTTTTTGTTCAATATCTCAAAAACGTCGTTGTGTAAATGTGACCTGCTTTTAAAGTTCGAAGTTTGTCATGGCTTGTGGATTAATCAGGCTGAATTTAACCGATGGTAAGGATTGGCTTTCAGGACCGTTTATGGTCTATGCATGACCATCGAATTAAAAACAAAATGTTAGAGTGGTTTAAACCACACATCATTCCTTTGAATCGCTTTTGCAAGTCTGTCGATTTGTTATAAAAAAAATTACTTAATATCTAAAACAATATTTTCTGTGAAATAAAATAAGTTTGAAGCCAATATTTTTAATTTTTGAAAAGCTATTTGAGTCGAAAATAATTTTTTACCAAGTTTAAGTTTTTTTTTTAGGTTTTATTTTTTGTAAAAAAAACTGTCAATTCGATTTTTTCTCAAAATTTAAATGAATGTTGAAAACAATATTTCTTATAATTTAAAATTAGTTTAAAGCTATAATCTCAAATTGTATAAAAGATATTTTAGTCAAAAATCAATTTTTTACAAATTTCTATTCATTTTCTGTATAAAAACCGGTCAATTCGATTTTTCTCAAATATTAACGAATGTTGACTACAATATAATTTAAAAGATAAAACTAGTTTAAAGCCAATATCTCAAATTTTTGAAAATGATATTTGAGTCGAAATTTAATTTTTGCCAACTTTGAGTAATGCTTTTTTTAGGTTTTTATTTTGTAAACAAAAAATATCAATTTTATTTTTCTTAAAACTTTACCTGATATCAAAAATGTTATTCTACGTTGCACAAAATTGTTTTGGAAATAAAACCATTTTTTATTCGTAAAATTTTTGAGGTGACAAATTTGTTTTCAGTTTTTTTTTTATTTATAATAAAAACAGACAATCCAAAAATATACTTGTTAAGTATCACGTTGCAATATATAATATAAAATTTAATTTAGGATTGACCAAAACTTTCACCTTTTTTTAAACTGCTATGGTTAAAAAACCACCCACGCAATTTTCTTGACAGCCCTTTTTGCTTCTTTCTGGGCTATTATCTGCATAACAAAATTTATATGAAGTGGATATCTCTTCTGGTTCTTGAGCATTTAACGACGAAAAAAACATCGCGAATGTACGGACGTACGAACGTTCGTACACACCCACGTACAGACATCTTTCTACAAATCTTTTATTTCGACTTTTGGGACCTTGAAACGTTGAGAAAAATCGTACTCATTACAATAACTTCTTATGGGAAGTTAATAAGGGTAACTTTTTAAATGCTTCGAAACTCAGGCAGCAGTTAGTGGTCGTTAATTAATTTCAACTCCAGTGCAGATACAAGTCACGGTTTAAAATTTACCAAGTTGGGGTCTGTAAATTGATAAGTCCATTTCGTCAACAAGACAATACAGACCAAGTAATTTAGAGCAACTTATTAAAAATTCAGAAAAAAAACAAAACGATTTATTGTTTTTTCAAACCCATTCAAATTTGATCATAATATTTTACGATTGCATAACTGTGTTTTTAAAATTCAAAATTTATTTTTAATTTTCATTTATCGAATTTTGTCAGAAATATTAAAATTTCATGTTGAAATTTTTCGAAAAAATTTGTAAATTACATTTTAACTTTAAGTTCTCAAAATTTTCTGTGTCATAAATTCACCCTGCAAAACACAGTAATCTTTCCTTAACGACAAATAAAAAAAAACTTCGAAATCATCATTTTTGTCGGCGTCACAGAAAACATAAACTGATTGGATAAGCTTCTCTGAGTATCTTTATTTATTATTTAATACAACTAATGGGAGTACCTTATCGTTTGTATATTTCCTTCTATTGATGATGAATCAAATGCAAAATTAATCAAACACGAATTTAAATAAAAAAATACATGCACTTATAGTCTGGCTGATTTTTGTTTTGATGTGTGAGTTAGATTATTTAACCAAAAAAATGTTTAAATAAAAGTAACCAAGCAGCCAGCCAGCGACGACATAGAGAAATAAATTAGATTGAGCTATGGGTGGTGTTTGTGAGTTGTTTTTTTATTTTTTATTATTTTTTGATTTTATTTTTGATTAATTATTGTGCAAAGTGTATGATGCGGAAATAGCTGGTATATGCGCTGTGTCATTTTTATTTTGCACATAGTAAAAAGTACGTATGTAGGTAGCGTAGGTATATTTGCTTTTAAGCTTAATGTCGCATTTCATTCGTTAGGAGTATACTTTCTTCATAATAATTGTTTTTTTTAATTTCTATTTGAATGTTTAGAGTTTGTTTTCGTTTTACCAAGAATTTTGTGTTTTTTTTTTGTACGCCTCCGCCCAACCGCCGCGTCGGCCGCTTCGTTCCATTACTTTGATTGTTTATCATTTAATTTGGGTTCTTTTGTGCAGTTTTTGTTTTCTTTTTGTTTCTTTTGCAATATTTCATTGTATGGGTTACGAATTTTTCTACTTCTTATATGATTTGTTCAATTATAATGCATATATACATATGCAAACAAATTTGTATACATCATACTTTTTTTATTTATTAGATAGAAGAAGTAGGTCACAAAAATAAACTAAAACGAAAGAAAAAAAGTGCGCGTTATAAAGGAAAAAAGAAACAACGCACTGTGGTGGTGGTGTTACTTATTGCAATTTATGTTTGATAAAATGTTTCTAAGAAATTTTATAATTTTTTTTTTCATACATTAGGGATTTTTTGAATAATCATATTTGAATTATGAAAAAACAATGTGTTTTGAAATGATGCTTTTTTTATTTTGGATATACTTGGGCGTATACTTGTTTTTTTTGCATCCTTTTTTTTTGTGCATGCCTACAAAATATTCTTGTAAACGTTTTTGTCTTTTATGATTATATGTAGTTTATCTTTAGCACATATGTTTAAATTTATTTTTTTTTTTAACTTTTGTACCTACATATATACAATTGTGTCCAGGAATTTGTTTATGAGGTTCAAAAAGGGAAAGATTGATGTTGAGGTTCTGAATTTGTTAAAATTATGTTTTTCAAAACTCGGTTCTAATTATTTTTAGAATTTTGAAAGTTTCTCGAACTAAAATTTTAGTATTTTGAAAAGCTGGATCTATAAACATTATTTATAGAAATATCAGAACTTTGAAAAAGAAATAAATACCTAAAATTGATTTACTAATTTTAAAAACAAATTGTGATGATTTCTAAATCTCTTAGTATCTTATTTGACTTTCAAAAAATCATTATTAATTTTGATTTCCTCTGATTTTGATGAACAACAAATTTGAACATCTGTACTACACGGTCTCAGAAAGACACGTTTTAAAAAAGTCTTAAATTTGTATGGTGTGGTGTTGTTACATCAATATAAAAACAATTTTCCAAAAGCTTAAAAAAAGGCTAATTTTTCCGAATAAAAAAAATACCAATATTTTTAATTAATTTAATTTAATAGACGTTAACAGAGAAAAAATTGCGATGCAAATTCTCAGAAACAACTTTACTTAATCTCTAAATATAAAAAATGAATATCTAACAATGTTTTCTTTTAAATATTACAGGAACAGTATTTAAGGCACACAAATTGATTTTGGCAGCATGTTCGAAAAAATTTGCAGAACTTTTCGAAACAACACCAACAAATGGACAATGCGTTGTTATATTGGAAGCAACATCTCCAGATAATATGGCTGCATTATTAGAATTTATGTACAAAGGTGAAGTGCATGTATCACAAGAGGCTCTAAATAGTTTTCTAAAATCTGCGGAAAATTTACAAGTAAGTACTTCTATTTAACTATAGTTTGATTCATAAAATACTCAATTTTGGTATTTTTTATTATTTTAGGTAAAAGGTCTATCAACAGAACATGGTAGATTAGCTGCAGCTCAAGCACAACAACATGAAACCCCACCACCAGAATCTCCATCAGGACGGCGAAATAATCGCAATAGTATAAGCGGGAATGGCGGTGGTAATGGTGGTGGAGTTGGTGGCAATGGAGGCGGAGGTGGAGGAGGAAATGCGGGTGGAAATAATAACAGCTCAGGCGGGCCCTTGGGCTTGGGAATTTTAAAACAAGAATGTGACTCCCTTATGCACCCGAGCAATTCAACTTTAGGAATTCCACCCTATATGCCACAAATGTACAGACCGATATCTTTTGAACCACCACGAAAACGTGCCCTCCGCAGTCCATATGCCGAACAAGAAATCCGCGGCAGTGTGTTACGAGATGGTTCAAAAAATAGTTCAGATAGTGCAAGTCCAAATAGCAAACCCTACAGACCTCTAAGCAGTGCATCATCAACCGCACCAACGGAAGCGGACACAATGCAATCAGAAAGAGCTTCACCTGAGTCAAGGTAAACGTTGATTAATTTTAATTCTTATGAACAAAAATACAAAATTTCTTTTGTTTTTTTTCCAATTTTCTTTTTCAAATTTTTCTAGTCGATATGAAAATCACAGTCCAAGTACAACAGCCGGCAATGGTAATGCGCCCAGCGGTGCTGGAGCCTGCTTAGACCGGCCGGTAAAAACTGAACGCAATAATGGCAGTACAAATGAGGCTAAGGAAGAGGAAAAGGATGATCGTGAATCAAATGATGTAAGGATAGATTGCGAAAGTACTACAAATACGAGTTGTTTTGCGTTGAAGGTATCTTAATTTTTTTGTTTTTAAACCAATTTTCTGTTATTTTAAACATAAAATAAAATATTGATATATAATTTCAATTCTTTGGTATAATATTTTCGGCATACTCTATTAAGGTTTTGTGTTTTTGTGAATGTGTTAAATTTTAACATAAAAATCTATAAACAATATTTCGAACATTTAAAGAGACATCTTTAACGCAAAACTTTTCAAAATCACAACTGAACAAAATTCAGGTTTATTGTTTTCTTTAAAAAAAAAATTAAAATTTGTTGAAAAAAAATATTAAAATATTTTGAATATAAATCATTAACAAAAAAAAAACAGAACGGTGCAGAGGACTTACGTGTTAAAATGGAAAATACAAGCTATTCGCCGCCACCACCGCCAACCTCGAATACAACGCCAACAACACCCTCGGCAATACCTGATAGTGCATTGGCTGGTGGACTTGCAGCATCAATAGCTCCTGCTGATATGTTGAATGTTTGGAATGCTACAAAACTGAATAACAAAAATAGTGGAATGGTTAATACAGCCGATGGTGAGTTTTGTTATTCGATACAAAATAATCAAAAATCTGAAAAATATAAGTGTCAAAAAGTTGAATACAACCCTGAACTTTAAATTCACATTAAGTATATTTGAAGATTCTACGTATTCATAAAATGTTCCTTACGGAAAATCCTTAAAATTATTTATAGGTTATCTTAAAAACTATAAACGTACCTATAGGAAAGTTCGGCGAAAGCTTATTTTCCTTGCCTTAAAATATTGGAGGATGTAGCGAATATGACCTAGGAAGTTTCTCATTCAAATTTCCAAGTTTGTCCCAATATTAGTAAGGGTTTTGGAAAATTTATTTTCAATAGTTGCTCACGTTACTTGGAAATGCAATATCGTCACGAAATAAATTTCCTTTCAACAAATTTCCAGAAACAGTCTCCCATACTAAAAAAATCAAAGGAAATGCCGAAAGAAAATCTTACGTAAACCTTCAGGCAAATTCAAATTTCCGGAATCCTAATTTTTAATCTTTCTGAAATGAAATATTCCGGGGGGGAATAGTATCCATTAAAATCCCAATTATATGTCCTTTTAAATTAGTGTGATTTCGCGATTCGTGAATCACTTCAGGACTTTCTTTCAATTGCAAAAATGATCAAATTTCCCAGGAATTTTTAATTTCGTATATCAAAAAATCCTAAAAAACTTAATTTTAGTTCCCAGCTTCTAAACAAAAGGAATGTTTTTATATTTAATTCAAATTCGATATCCATCTTTTTTGGTGCCCACATGACACCTATTACATTTTCTGGTAAATAAGTGTAGTTTCGTGATTCATGGCAAAATAAATTTCACTCACAAAATAAAATTTTCCCAGGAAATATTTTAACACTGCCAAAAACTTTCTTGTGAAACTTTCTTCAACGTATATGAGAATGTAAAAATTCCGAGTTCTTTAATTTAAATCAACTTTTTCACACATTATTCTCCTTAAGTTGTCATTTATACCCTTAAGGATAAAATAACTAAACTTTGAATCTTTAATTTTTGTATCAAGCTTTTAAAATACCTATAGTCTTTATATTAATTTAAATTTTTTCTTAAATACCTCAACCTCAAATTGGCAATTAATTAAGTTATTATTTCTAAAACAACAAAATCCCCCCTCCATCCACCAACAGGAAAAAAACTAAAGTGCCTGTACTGTGATCGTTTATATGGATATGAAACAAATTTACGCGCACACATCCGGCAACGTCATCAAGGTATACGAGTTCCATGTCCATTTTGTTCGAGAACATTTACCCGCAACAATACAGTAAGGCGACACATTGCACGTGAACATAAACAGGAAATCGGTATTGATCATGTACCACAACCGAATCATACGCAATAGGCAACGGCTCCATCTGTGAGCTCAAGTAAAAAGGCTCAACGTAAAATCCTCAAAGGACGCAGTTAAATAAATAAATATAAACAATATTTTTCTGTGACATCCACAACATGTTTCTAACAAAAACAACAAGATAAATATGCAATAGAAACAAAAGATAAATTATCATCATCATCAAGATACGCCGCCGTTGCCGTTGCCGAAGCTGACACTGCTGTTTCCGCCGCCTACTGAAGCTGCTATTGTTGAAAACTTAAACAACAACAACAACACAACTTGTAAATTTAGAAAAGAAGAAAAAAAAAGAAAATTTTGTTACCATTTTCCTTCAAATCAAGCCTTCTAATATAAAAATCTGCTTATGCATTTCATCGTTTCTTTACACTTACAAAACTTATATGCCTAGTAAAATATTTCTTTTATTATCATATATGACTGATAAAAAATAATTAATGAAATGTCAAAAAAAACAAATATTATTATTACAACAAAATAACATTCAAGCAATAGAAAATATTTTTATTTAAAAAAAAATAATAGTTATTGTTACAAAATATTATAATTTTTTTTGTTAAAAAAATAAGAATGCAACGCAACCTCTATTGATTTGTTTCCTGTTATTTAAATAAATTATTACTAAACAAGTTAATTCAATTTAAAAAAGAAAATAATATCCGACTGAAAAAAGTTTTCAGGGTGCTATATGATAAACAATATATTTAACAAAAAATAAATAAAAAAGAAGAAAAATGAAAATTAAAATCAATTAAAACTAATTATCATACTGTTTTAATTCTTTTTTTTAATATATTCATTGTGTAGACAAAATATTTAAGAAACAACAATAATATACAAATAACAAACAAAATAGTTGCAATAAAAACAAAATAAACAATAAAATAAGAACAATTTACAACAACAAGAACTAAAAGTCTGAACGTTTTTGATTGGTCTCAAATCAATCAAACAATATACAATAACAGTAGAAGAAAGAAAAACTGGTTTATTTTATTAGTAAACAGTTTTTTTTTAATTTTAAAACCAATGCAATAGTAAAATAATGAAACAAATAAAAATAGTACCTAAAACTTTATTTTCCTCTCTACAAAACAAACATACATTAAAATATTTAAAGAAATAAAACTATACAATGATATTTATACATATTTACATGAAATCAAAATGAAAAAAACATACCTACATATATACAACATTATATTATATACATATATTTTTGTCCTGTTATTTTTTTAATAAAATTTTTATTTACAATAGTAGAAAATAGAACAGATTTTACAAACAAACTAAACTAAACTAAACTAAAAAAAACAATAGCATTAAAAGAAATATATAAACAAAACAAAACAAATCAAGCCAAGCCAAATATAATATACTTGTTATATGTTATGTATTGTTTCTGTACCCCCTTACCTCCCTACCGTTTCCATACACCCCCATAGATAGCCCAAGATAAATTATACAAAATTGTTCATTTTCATAATTTTTTGTTTAAATACTTTTAAAAAAAAGTCTATTGACATTAACGTATATTTGATTATATATTTGTATATAAATAAAAATAAACATATGAATTACGAATTTGTACGTATGATTACTCACCATAAGTGTCATTAAAGAAAATATAAATATATAAAAATATATAAAGAAAAAAAAACTAAAAAATATTTATATATCATCCTTAATATAGAAAACATAGAATTAATTCTTTTGGCAGTCAAGCCAAAGTCCTTTTTTACATTACGTTGTTCTTAGAATTCAAAAAAAATAACAAAAATTTAAAAACCTGGAACACAAATCAGAATTCGGTTAACTATCTAGAGCCGTTGTTCCACGTTGTTACTCCATGCAATGTAATTTATGTGCGAAGGCATTGTTCATTTCCATTGAATAAATACATTTTCTAATATTTTATTTAAAATAGAATTTTACAAACCTTGAAGCCCAAAGTTACAAAAACAATTTTTTTTAAAACAAAATTTCTATCTCCATCCAAATTTTCCCAACCAACCCGACTCAAGACTCTCTAAAAAAAAAACTTTTTCAAAAATTTGGCCCTTTTTAAATTCTTTATCATTCCTAAGCACACACACATACTCAAAAACCAATAAAACCATTGAAATAATACAAATACATATTATTATCATTAAACAAAAATAAATAAATAGTGAAAACAGTACCTGCAATATAATATTTAAATATTTATCTCTTAACATACAAAATAAAAATGTAAAAATTAAATAAAATATATTTTTTTATTTATCTATAGAAAATAGAAAATCACTTAAACTTAAACAAATAGGTTTGATTTTTTTTGTGTACAAAAACAATACATTTTTAAAATTACATTAATCAACGCACAATCAATATTTTTTTTTTTTTAATTTTTCATAAACTAACATGGTTTTTCTTTTTCAACCACAAATCTCACATTTAGTTTTTATTGTTCGTATTTTTTTCTCTTTTTCATTAATTATTTATTATGCCTTCTTTAGTTGTGACTAAAATTAAGAAATATAAAAATACAGAAACGGGTGCCTCAAAATATATATTTACATTAAAAAAATAAGAAGAAAGGAAATAAAAATAAGAGAACAAAATAGACAAATATAAAAAAAAAAACAGGATAAAAACATAAAAAAAGTATTTTTCCTAAATACACACTATTCAACAACAATAAACCCTCGCCAAACCAACAAACCAAACAATAGTTCAACCTTTCAAAAACGTTCCGAATCTTCAATTAAAATAGCCATTTTTTTTGTTCATATAGAAAATAAATAAATAAATATCAAAATTACACCTTTGAAACAATTTTTCAGGACAAACAATTCAAAATTAAAAACAAAAAATATAAATTCAAAATTTCACATTTGGTTACTTATTTCAATTTTTCAATTCTTTATTTTAAATTGGAATTTTCTTATAAAAATGGTTGCAAACAAATCACACAAAGAAACAAAAACAAACAAGTGTAAAAAAACTGCAATAGTGAATGTTGTAAAAATAAAAATAATAATTAAATAATTTAATGAAAGAAGAAAATAGTTAAAAATATACGCAAATAGTTGATATTTTTTTAAGTTTCTGAAACCATAAGCCTTTTATATAAAAAATAAAATTAAAATAAATGTAAACAAAAATACTGAAACAACCGAATACAATAGAAAAGTTGATTTAATAATGGATGTTTCTCAATTAAATAAATAAATAAAAAATAATAACATTATACAGGGTGATACAAAACAAAACTATAGAAAAAAAAACAATAGATACAGTGTTATTATTTTTTTAGACAAAATATTAATTTAATTTTGTTCAAATACCATTTACTTACAGTTGAATTTAAAACAAAAAAAAGAAAATAAATCAGTAAACAAAAGAAAAAACGTTTTAAAGTGTTAAAAATACAGTTAAAACATTTAAAATTAAATAAAATAACAAAAAAAAACACACACATAACCAACCCCAGTTTATTTCTGTGATCAGCTCGTCAAGGAACGACTTTTCAATGAAAACCAACTTCCTTGCGAGCAAACCATACCATAATTATATACTAACTTAAAGATTTATATAAATATATATATGAATAATTATTAAACTTATTAAACAAAAATTAAAAAAAACTAAATTGATTTCAGAATCAAAAAATATAATTATTATAACTATTTTATTTTTAAACAAAAACAACAAAAAAGGGAATAAAACTAAGAAATAAAAGTTAATTTGAGCATGTAATTGGTTAGAATTTTGTAATTATAAATATTGGAGAAATTAAGGACTAAATAGTCCTTATTTTTGTGCCTGAATTGAGTTTTTGGATTTCTTTTATTTTTACTTTCACAATTTCGTAGCATGGAGTCTGAATTACATTTTTATTTATTTGCGATTTGTGAATGTAAAAATAAGGATAACGATAAATGTTGGCTTTATTTCCCTTTCATGTTTTGTTTTTCTGTATTTTTTTTTTCAATTAATTTTATGATTATTATTACTACTACCGATTACTGCAAGAAAGATCATACAATAGGAACTCATATACCTCAGCTTTATAATACTTTCTTTATGTTGTTAATAATAATTCGAACAGTTATTTAATTTTTTGAAATAATAAATCAAATCATTTCAATTTAACTGACAAAAAAGACAGAACTGCAATAGTAACTAAACTACCTCAATAGCCAATAGGAATTCTGTTTTTTATTATTATTTTTTTTTTAATAATAATTCAATATATTCATATAACTATTTATTTTTATTAATTTAAACAAAACTTAAAAATTAAGTTTTGTCAAATGAATAAAAAAAAAAACAAACAAATATTATTTTGCATAAGATTAATCAATTAATTAATTAAAACAAAAATTACTTTTGGATTTAAAATCCAATTAAAATCAATCAATAAAACAATGACAGCATAACTACTCAACTATAAGTAAAATGGTGACAAAAAGAAAACAAGAAAGGAAAATATTTCAACAAAACAAAAAGAATGTATTGTAAATAAGAAAACAAAATGTGAACCAAAACAAAAATAAATTTTACATTTAGGCTACTCTTTCCCATTTTTTTAAGTTTTAAATAAAAGAGAAATAAAAATAACCGATGGTATAAAGTTCCATCAATAAGATTTCCCATTTTGTTTTTACAAATTAAAATAAAAAATTATATACATATATGTAAACATTTAATAAAAAGAAAAAAAGTAAATAACAATTTTCGTAGAATTCACTTACATTATTATTAAACATTTAGGCTACAAACAAACAAAAAATATTTACAAAACTTATGTAAAAGTAAAATGAATTAAAAACAAAAAAAAAACTATGTTTGGATATACGATTAAAATCTAAAAAATAAAAACAAGAAAAATTATCTTCAAAAGAAATTTAAACATACGAAATTTAATAATCTAAAAAATGTAACCCTTTTAAAAATTTAACTTTAGACTAAATCATAAAACTTTGGGTAAATTGTAAAAAAAATACATTCATTAAACAATTTTTAGATAGGTTTTTGTAAATATTCGCAAAATTAATTTAAACTATATTAAAGAAAAAAATGTAAAATTAATATTAAATTCAAAATTTCTGATGGGAAAATATTATTCGTAAATTAAATTAAAAAAAAAGAAAAGAAAAACAAAAATTTTGTAGTTTGGTAAATGTATACAGATGATTTATCATGTTGGGATTCATGTATATACACAAAATCCCAAAAAAAATCCACATGATTTCATCGCTGTATATAATACAAAGAAATTATTTAAAATAAAAAATATTAACATCCCTAAAAAATATTATACGACTCACATTTTCAATACGTTATGAATATAAGCATACCTTAAAAATTCACAAGGAGCTAATAAAAAAACAAATAATAGACAAACCGTCAACAAATTACTTCAAATCAATTTGATAGACAAATTTTATAATTTTTGGATTTTATGTAAAAAAATTAAAACTATTCAAAATTTAATAAAAAATATAGCCCAGAAATGCAAAACTTAAGGTTACAAAAAAATATAATAACCAAAATTTTAAATTTAGGCATAAAATGTATAGAACACAAAATTGTAACTGAAATTATAAATATAAATATTAAAAAAAAGTAAAAATTAAAAAAAAATAAATGTGAAAATTTAGGCAAAATTTAATGCAAACAAAAAGATTATTTAAAATGTAAGTCACTTACGTATACCTTTAAACATAAAAACAAAACAAAAAATAATTTCTTTGTAAAAACAAAATTTAAGTAATTGTTTACAAACAATGAAAGATGTCGCCATTTTGCATTTATATATAAGGAAAAATTAATAAAAAAAAGAAAAAGAAAACGAAAACGAAAAGAACAGGAAAAATATTAAAAATATTAACATGATACATTATTAAAATATGTATATTAATAATTTGTATTGTTTTTCTTATTTTCGTAGGTACGTATCCTTGTTTCCTGTAAAATAAAAATAATTGTTTTTTCTTTTAGTTTTTTAATCAATAAATATTATGGAAATATTTTTTTTTTATTTTTCACATGCACAGACGCTTTATAAAATCTAAGTTATTAAGAGATATATATTTTCCTGTGAATTAAGAATATACGAAGTGTAAACATAAAATTGAGAACGCAATTATACAAGGTTCTGTATAAATTTTTAATTGTTTATTTTATATGTTTAGATTACTTTACAAATTATATAAAATTAACAAAAAAAAAGAGTAAAATTAAAGGAATGTACTTATTTTCTTATAATTTTGTCATTATATTTTTTGTTTGTAATAAATTCATTAATGTATATTTAAAACAAAAAAAAAACAGAAACGAATTGCCCCTTTAACTATTAAACATAACTAAAAAAAAACCAACTAGTCAGATGTGCAACACACTCAGGTACAATAGAAAGTAAAGTTTAAAAAAAAAATACTTCTGAAAACAAAAAAGGAAAAAACCTTAAAAAAACTATAAATAGATGCTGTCCAATTTTATTTTGTTTTAAGTTTAAAAAAAAGTTATTAAAACTAATACGAGTTGTTATGCAACAAAAACACAAATTTTAAAAAAACGTTTTCTAATCTTTGTAAAAAAAAATGTAAACATGTTTTTTGTTTGATCTTATTTTCTAAATCTGTTTTTTTTCTTACTATTTTTTGTTTCTAACAGTTTCCGTTTATTTTCTTACAATAATATTAATACTAATTAATTCTAAGTTTAAAATATAGTTTTGTAAATTTTTATTTTGTTTAAAGTGAAAATGCGTTCTCACTCAAAACTACACACAAATATTTGTATGTGTATATATAAAAATAAAGAATAATAATAAATTGATTGTACATTTTTTTTATGTAAAATTTTACGAAAGTGTTCAAAACAATTTCGTTATTATTATTATTTTTTTGTTTTTAAGTTTTATATTTTTATGTTTCTAAATGCGATTTTAATTTAAGCTTTAGAAGTTTTTTTTTATTTGTTGTAGTTATTATTACATATGGAAAAAAATCTATATTTTGTTCAGTTATAAACTGTTTTATTTTTATTATTATAATTGATTTATATAGATTATGAATAATATATATTTAAAAAATATATATTGTGAATATTGTGGATGAAAAATAAAATGTTTTCGATTTGAATATAGTATTTCGATTTTGTTTTTGTTTTATTTTATTTTTTAATTTATATAGTTTGGGATTATTTAATTTTTAAACAAAAATTATATTTTTAAAAGTATCTTCATGTGGTTACTTGATGATTTTGGAGATATCTTGATTAAAATTTCCCTTATTAAAGATTTTATTTCTAAGTTTCATTCCGATAAGTAAAATTAGTGCCCAAGAAGAAAACAATGAAAATGATTGGCATTTCCAAATTTTAATGAACAATGAACAATTTCTAAGGACAATTTTAATTATGATAGCCCCTTGTACCAAAAGCTGAGAACTTAAGTTCAGTAAAAACGATTGTCAGATCAGTCAGTGTTCTGAAAATAGCTGGAAATGAGCAGACAATAAGTAACAAATTTGTGTCCAATCGGAAAATCTATAGTATATGACAATGAATAAATTGTCAATGACAGACAAATATAGTTAAACACGTCATTTAACAATGACATTTCTGGGAATATTATCAAAAACAAATTTTAAGTTCCTAATAGTGTGAGACAGCATGAGATATTTTGTTGACTTACAGTTCTGACAATCATCTGTTTACTTTTGAAAATAAATTAAAATCTACTCTGATATGGATTAACAATACTTTAATTGATTTTTTAAAAAAAATCTACTAAAAAATCATAAAAATGAAATTTACCTAAAACTTTTAATTTCAGGCCAAAAGAATCGATCCCAATATCACTGAGCAAATAAGTTGTCGGCAACTTTAAGTTATTCGGAGGTAGTCACCGATAACCCAAAGAAATGTTTTGGAATTCTTTATTTTTATGTTTCGAATTTGAGAATTCTAACAACCAATATTCTCTTTACTGCTTGACGTGAATTGTTAATCAACAAATCAATAGATTATTTAATTTGATGCTTTTTAATTTGAAGAATCAAATTTCTATTAATAAAAAAGGAAATGAAAACACATAATTAGGAGAAAAGGCCATTTGGACATGTTCCATGTCTTCATATAAACTTTGAAAGATAAAGAAGCCAAAGTTGACTTCAACAATGCTCCCTGAACAACTCTAAGAAATTTGATTTTGTCAGTTAGCTGGTGGCCTCCCCACCAGCAGCAGGCCTTAATGATATAAGAACTTTAATTGCATAGATGTCAGTGAATAAATTGTCATTTGGAAATGTCATAATATTCCAATACTGGGAATGCTAAAAGTTGTACTTTTTCCTCAATATTTTTTTTGGAAATACATATACCTATATATCTATAAGTCTTTGCTTTCAATTTACATATGAATATGTCAAATCCAAGGTTAACAAAGACATGGAAAAGCATTGTCCTCTTCAAAGGATTACAAATTTTCAAGGGACATCGATATAAAAATACAATGATGTTATTATTTTATCAGTGGCCAACAAATTTAAATAAATGTTAAAACTCTTAAATGTTCCCTTGAAAGAAAGGCACGAACGCTATTGTGAAGTGGATTGCCCTCAAAAATTCAGATCGTGAATAATGTCAATTTTGGAAAAAAGATTCTAAGATACTTTTTCATTTCAATAAGTAAAGTGACATAAAAGTGTTCTTAATTTTTACATACAACTTTCAATTTATCTGATAGAAATATATTTTCTGTCATCTAAATTTTTTTTCACGATTTATTTTTGCATGTAATTTTTATTGTATTCAAATTTTTATTTTGAATATAAATCACGTGAATTTAAAACAATCGTATGTTCTATATCACAAGGAAAATATAAAACAAAACTATATGTATATCTTTTCATTTTGCCATTTTTATTTTATTTCCATAGAAAAACAAAAATCAACTTAAATACGTATACTAGAATTTTAAACACAATAAATGTATATAAAGGTTAAAAATACAACAAAAAAAATTAAAATTTAGGCTTAAACAGTTCAACAGTTCAGAACAATATTAAATTATTACCAATTAACAAAATATTTTATTTAATATTATTTGAGTTTTTATTTCAAATATATTTTTTGATAAATGCTTCTTTAACAAATATATTGGAAAAAAATAAATCCTTAGTCAAAATAATCTAACAATGGAATTGTTTGTAAATTGATGTTGCATAAGACATTAAAAAAATTAACATTAAATTTAAAAAAAAAACAAATTTTAAGTAAAAAAATAAATGTTTGTAATATATGCAAAAAACCATAATTCAATGGACAAAACAAAAAACACAAGTAAAAAACAATTAAGTACAAATTAAATTAAAAGAAAAGCAAATTTTTCGGAGTACAAAATTTTCAGGGATACCTTAAACTTTCGGAACAAAATTTCGTTTAAAATAATAAAAAATTATATAAAATTTATTGAGAAAAAAAAAACAAAAAGAGCCAACTGCATTTTAATAAGAAAATGACAAACAAAATTATATCGAAATCGATATTGATGTACAAATTTATTTCGGTATACTGATGATATGGATTGGGATTGCATGTATTTGAAAAACAAACAAAAAATTTACAAAATTTTAAAATAATTAGAAAGTAAGCAAAAAGAAAAAAAAAAACACAATTAAAAATTATACATTTGACAGACTTAAGAAATTTTGCAAAAAAAGGATATACGTAAAATTTATTAATATCTGCATGAGTTTTTGTTTTATTTTTTTAATCTATGAATTATTTATTATTTTTAACACTTAAATGATTTAGTGCAATATTTTAGTTATGTTCTTTTTAGCTAAGAAAAAAAATAGTTCGAATTTTTTGTTTTTTCTAAGAATAAAACTATTTTAAGGAAATGAAACAAAAATATAGAAGAGAAAAGTGAACTGTTCTGAACTGAGAAATAAAATTATATAAAAGCATTTTTGTATGATGGATAGAGGATTTTTATTATTTTACCAATTTGTATTATTGTTTTATCATTTTTTGCTTTTATCATAGTTAGAATCTTTGATTTTTTCAAGTTTTAACATTTTTTTTTCATTTATTTTAAAGAACAAATAATAACTAAGAAATCGACGAAAAAAGGACTTACAACTTCCATTCATTGCATTTTGTGTAAATCTATCTCAGGGACTCTAAGACTCAAACTAAAATAGTTTTAAGATTTTAATTAAGATTTTGTAAAGAAAAACCAAATAAAGAAAACAAAGAACATCGCAATAAAATCTCAGGTAAAAATTAAATTAAGAGCAAACCAACAAAAATTACCAGCTAGATTTTTAAAATCTATTAAGTAAAACGTCATGCATTTTCCCCGAGTCTTAAACCTGACATACATATTATTCGTAACGTCTTTGAAAAATTATACCTAATGCAAACCTAAAAGAACAATCTTGATAACCTTCTTCTATTGTACATTTCTTTTTTATTTATTTTCATAATTAACGCAAAGTAAAAAAAAAGTTTAAAAAAGAATTAAATTTAAACAAAAAAATAAAACAAATAGTAAAAATATATAATTATATCTGTGATTTTACCTTATTATAAAATGTATTTTAAATATACATTATTTATTATCGCAAAGAAGAAATGAAATGAGGAGAGTATATAAGTATACAAATTATGCAAAAATAAAAATAAATAAAATTAGGTTTACTACAATCAAGAGAAGAAAGAAAACAAATTAAACCTAATAAATGAAATAAACAAATATTTGAAAAATAGCAACATAATATGCAATATTTGAGAATAGTTTTTTGTAATATTTTTTATTTTTTAATTATTATTTTACTTTCTTAAAAATATTTATATATTATAATATGTTGAATCGTTTTGTGTTCGAAAAATAAAGTCTGACGATTTAATTAATTTTGTTATTATTACCGTCTTAATACTTAAAAAATAACATACAAATATACAAACAAAAATAAATTGACTGTTTTTCGTTTATTCTTTAAGCATAAAGTGAAGATAATGAACAATATGACTTTTTCACTAACTTTTATTATCAATTTATTAAAAATGTATGATTATAAAAATTACCGACAAAAGTAAAAGAAATATTAAAAAAAAAAAACATTTTATGGATAATTAAATTTGGAAAAATAATGGAAAGATAAAAGAAAATAATTAACAAAAAATAAAAAAAACATTTTGACATTAAGGAAGTGTAAGAAAAAAAAAATTAAAATTAATGATTAAGGTAAGAAATTATTGATAATTATTATTATTATTAATTATTATTATTATTATGTAAAACCGTAATTTGATGGACAAAAAATAACTGAACAAAATTCACTGAAATAAAAATAAATTTAATTTGTTGCTAAATAACTGTTGTATTCATTATTATATTTTAATAATTGTAATTAAATAATAATAATGTATTTATTATTATTATTTAATTTTGGTACTTTGTAGCTTGGTGCAGGTAAAGTAAAATATTTAATTTTTTCAGAGGGAGGTGTCCGTCGGTAAGCTGGATGATTTTCAATCAACATACTTCTGTCACGATGAATTTCCTTTTTTTATGTTTTTCATCAAAATAAATTCAATTT
Source organism: Eupeodes corollae (assembly GCF_945859685.1). Taxonomy (NCBI): domain Eukaryota; kingdom Metazoa; phylum Arthropoda; class Insecta; order Diptera; family Syrphidae; genus Eupeodes; species Eupeodes corollae. The sequence continues at coordinate 118,417,251 of NC_079149.1, forward strand.
TTCTGATGAACATTAAATTTGAGGTTTTTTAGTATTCAAAAGACTTGCCTATCCTCTCCTTGTCCCAACACTATTAAATGTATATCTGTCAATTTGACTTTTCTGTAATTTCGTTAAATTTGAAACTAGTTCCTCCAACTAGAAACAAACAAATTATTTTAAATTATGTTCAAACTGCCACGAAAAAGTTAATTTTGAAATGGAATTTAATTTAAAAACAACGTCTATTTAAATCGTCAAATTACTATCTTATCTTGTTTTTTTAATTGATTTGACGGTTTTCATATTGAATTTATAAGGCTACACATTTTGACATTTTATGTCGGTTTCACTCATGTCTGCTTCGCTTTTCTGTCTCTTTTTAACTGTCAAGTAAATGGGGTTTTCAATGGGTAAAATAAATCAATTTATTCTTTATCTAGATCTATCAAAACACACATTTCTCCTATTTTTCTGTTTTGTATTAAATCAATAAATTGATTTATTTTTAATTTAATATCAATTTTAGCTGGGAATTTAACAGCTCTACCGGACTCGTTGGCATTTACATTGTATATAAAGTTATACTAATAAAATGAAAGAAATTTAAAACAATTCCAATCACATTCCATGCGCCACCACAAAAGCAAAACAATCTTTGAAGAAAATCGGAATTTACCAATGGAAACCCCCATGAGTGTAGGTACTCTAGTTCTGAATATTCTGCTCTATCATTGATTTAGAGTAGATTGGTGAAAACTGTACAAATCAAAAAAAGTTTAGGCAATTTTCTTCCGTGATTTGCTAAATTTAAGTAGAGATAAAAGGAATCTTCGGTGATTTAGTGTTTTTCTAACACCAAATTAAATTAAAGTACAAAAACAAAATTTTAATCTCATAATTCAACTAATCATTATTCCTTCAATTTTTCTTCCTCATCCTTCTTTTCTTCTTTTTAAAATTTAACGTACATTGTGAGATTTTTGCTTGAATTAGCTCTGACAGTTCTCATGAACTTGCACTACACTATTCTAAAATGGCGTTTTTCTAGTTGAACAAACCTCTTTATACAATCCAACTTAAACGTCAACATAAGTTGTAGATTTACAGAAATTAAAGAAAATCATTTCTGCTTATCTATTTGTAGTTTTAGGTTTTCAATTTGTTGTAAGGTTGTCAATTTTCTATTGAGGTTTCGCATAAAGGTTTGTCCCTAAAAGCAATATAATTTTGACATTTGTGAGGATAATAACAATCAACAACCTCTTAAAATAAAAGTTCATTAGAAACAATCTTAATACTGCATCGGTAAATATCCTATTTAATGCCTGGCTAGTTTTGTTGCATATAATAAATATCTACGTTTGTTTGTTTCCTTGAAATTAAAAAGAATTAATTAATATTAATCAATTAATTGATAATCTTATAGCCTTTTCACACTAAACCCAAGCCTGAGTTTTTAAGCAAAATATTTTTAATAACTCGAAAATCATTAACATTGAACATTTATGTAAACATTTTCCTTTGACATTTCAACTTTTGCAGTGAAATATTTTATTTAAAAGGATCCAGCTGTTATGTTTTTATTTTATTGAGCCTGAATGTTTCGAAAGGCTTGTTTGTTTGGTTCGTCTTTGAATTTCTACTAATTTTCGGACAGATTTTATATAAACTTATGATTTACGAAAACTTGTGGCTTTCGAATAATGAATGAGAAAACTTAAGTTTTCGATATAGGTTTTCAGAAAAAATTTCTATTTCTATCATTGACATAAATCAAACGCACCAACAACAGATTATAAACGAACCTTTTGTGCCGCTTATGGGTGTCAAAGTGACCATTTTGTGATAAAAACTTAGGTACAATCTTTATAGAAGTAGAGTCTCTTTAATAACGTGTTACACTATAATAAGTTTTGTACATTAAAAAATAGATTTAAATTTACCAGATTTTTAGCGACTGCGCCAAATTCTCTCTTTATATACCTACATAAAATGCATGTAAATGAGTTGCGTTAGATTTTGTTCAAATTTATTGTGTGGTAGAAATTTCAAAATTGAGATTTGATTTCCTCCACAGCCTGCTTACTTGATTCTGTAATCTATGTCATTATATTAGATTTGATTTCTCTGAAACCCTAATGACATTTCTATGGAAACGTATTGAGGATAATGCCAGATGCATTATTTTTATAACTCATACGTTTGGCCAGTTTATATTTTAAGATTTCAATATTCTCAAAATTTCTAATACAAATGTTTCAATTTTGCTGTCACAAATCCAAGAATAGAATCGTTATGATATGAATTCTCAAAAATTTGCTATCTCACAATTGAAAAAGGATGAAGGGAAATGGAAAGCTAATTTAACTGCTAGGTGAGAATGAATAGTGAATTGAATTTCGATTCGTCAGATAATATTCTCAGGATTCCCAGTAATAACAACTGGCCAATTCTCATGATAAGGTTTATTTATTTGTTTGAATTTAATTCTTCCACAGGGTCTACGGAGTCAACAGAAAACAAGTCAATACATTCATGATTAATATGAATTTCAATTTTCTGCATTTTTAATTACCAAACATGGACTAGAACACCCTTTTTCACTACTGCCCCAAGCGGATTATAGCTTCACCAAGTAACAACCATAGACACAAACCACTCCACTAAAAAAACAAGGTTCAAACTTCCCTTCCAGTTTCATAGTAAAATTACCGACTGGAATATATTTTGTTTTGTTTTCTCTCCTCCAACCTTGGTTATCTGTCAATCTGCCTTCAAATGCAGCCATATTTTGCCACCAACTACGAATATAACAATAAAGAAAAGAGCAAAAAAAAAACAAGTGACTCCATTTCTAATTTCACGGCTTTCCCATAGAATTCCATTCTTTCCGCTGTCAAACGCTTGAGTACTTTCAATTCGTCTACACGCTGAATAAAACCACAAATCGGACGCGAATTACTGCCATAATAGACAAATAAAACATAAAAAAAAAACATTTTTCTATCAATTTGCAATTTTTTCTTTTTTGAATTTCTATTTTACCGAAGCAAAATCGCGCTGTTTTATTTTTACTTAAAACGCGAAGTTTTCTTTTCTAATCTAATCGCAAGCAAATTCTAATTGAATTTTATTCTAGTGTTTCGGGTTGTGGGAGTTTTGCATTTTTGTAGTGTCGATTGTGTTTTATTTTTCTTCCCTCATCCCAATTTTTCACTCCGCGAGTGCCCAACCCTAATCTACGTTGAGAATTTTTGATCTTCTGATTGTGAATAAAAAGAACATAGAAAAGAACAGGGTTTTCGGGAGGAAGTGTGTTATTTTGTGATACTTTCTGTGGGATCTGTGGGAAGGTTGTGATTTTTTGTTTCCGAGTTGCACCTTCACGTATGATCACACCGCATTTGGTACAGTGCTCCTTTTTCTATGACAATTACATTCAAAGTCAGCAAAGTTTCAATCAGCTACTCGGCGAGTTCCCTTTCTTTGATCGAGTTCATTTCTATCGGACACTTACAACAATGTCGACGGCGTTTCTCACCGCAATCGCAGTTATTCTGTGCATTCTCTTTAGGATATTAAATGTGAACAGCCAGCCTTTGAAGCCGAGTGTCTGGTGCTTGGATGAGACTTTCCTCGATTGTCTCTACAAAATTGCACCAGGTCTACGAGAACCGTAAGTACATTTCTATATATATCTACCTATCTAGTCATAACATTTATACCCACTCATATCAACTGCGGTGGCATGAGTAACAAACGAATGATGTTCCAATTAATATTTGTTTTCTTTTTTTTTCTTTTTGGGATTGACTCTGAAAAGAAGCCGGATACATGCTTTGTTGTGGTTAGGTTTCTTTCTACTTCATCGAAACGAAATCGAATTGGATATCGTAAGGTTAGGCTATTCAACTTGGTTTTCTAACTAGTCCATACTTTATGAAGACCTGATTGATAAATCAATTAAATTGCTAACAATACCAACTAGGAGGTAGGTTGGTAGTTGGGTAGGTACCAACATGATAGGAACAAAATTATGTACACCTACTAGCTGCTATACCTAGCTACCTTTTAGGGAATGACATAGAACTCTTGACACAGAGGGTATTCATTTTTGTTTCTAGGTTGTTGTTGGAAAATGATGATTTTCTGTAATCCTGCGCAAAAATGGCTAACAACCTGCATTGTATTGGGATAAAAAATGTAAAACAGAACCTTTTAAGGAACTATGTTTCGTTTCAACAAGGATTACCTAGGTCCTAGATGTTTTGAAAAATGGAATAAATTGAAAAAAAAGCAATCAAGGTTTATTTTTCTTTGTTTATTTGTAATTGGTAGTGCCAGTTGTTCCCTTGCTTTGCTCCGAATGCAGTTTTCTTTCAGAAATGAGGAAATTGGTTTTCTTTAGAGAGTCGTCTTTTTACTACTTTCATTTTCACTTGATTATATTTGTTGGAAGAAAGAAAAACAAAAGATAACTTGATAAATCATTGTAGAGATTAGATCGAGAAGGGGATCTCTCAGACCTAGGTAACTAACTTTGTGTTGCGAAGTTTTGGGAAATATGTTAACACATTAATAAGTACAAAACTATTGATTACACTTTGGAGCTCAAAGAAAATTTAATAGGAAGGACGGAGTGAGGAAAATTGTGTGTCAACTTTCTTTCAGCAAATTTTCACACGCGGATTATATTTTGTTTGGTAATAATTATTTAATCGGAATTTTAGGGCAAGGAAACATTTAGAAGTTCTATTTCCAAAAAACACGTAGGTACATAAATCATTTATTTTGACATATCTTACTGTTTTTTTTTGTTTTAATGACCCGCATGTTTTTTCAAAGGATTTATTAAAAAAAAATGTTTTTAGAAGAATTTATTTAGTAGTATTGGGTAATTTTTCATCGGGGTTAGTTAATATTATATAAATAGGTTACAGCAAACTAAATAGGTTGTTGAAGAATTTCATTGATATTGGCACCTAGCTTGAATTAAGTTCCTGAAAACGCGAGAAAAGTAAATGCAGTGTAATTTAACTCATTTCGACTCAAAAACTTCCAATGGAATTTTTCATTTCATACATTTGTATAATTTTTGGTTTTGAATTACAGAATATTGCATTTCACATTCTTAGTAACTACGGCTACAGAATAATTCTCTAAAGCATTGGCAAGATCTGATATTTCATGTGGCCTCCAAAAAAAAATAAAGGTTCCCTAAATCCAAGATATCTACGGCCAATTGTGAAACTTTTAGTAAACTATTTTTCTAAATCTGCGAACTGTAATTGCGGAATGTTTACCATTATTGTCTTGAAATTTAACAATTTTTTATAAAATTATATAGGTACATATGTACAAACAAAATAATAAAATACATTTTGTGGCGCAACAGTCCGTTGTGAACCAGGGCCTAGTGACTTACAACTCTCAACCATTCGTGTGTGCGAGTACTGTTGTCAGGAATAGAATGGAACATACAAAAGCAATACAATTATTCAAAGCTTTCAGGTCCAATGTTAAAAATGAATCGCTTCGTCTTTACTCTGAAACTCAATAAATAGGCAATATTGAAGTTATCAATTTATGAGCAAATAAACTGCTTCTTATGATAATACAATGTTTTTTTTTACACAAAGATGCCATGATTGCTTTCCAATTTAGGAGAATCTTAAGAACAATCAAGTTAAATCTGGGTACTTGTATACATATGTCAAAATGACAGCTGATCATGTTTTTTGATTCAACTAAAAGCTGAACTTTATAAATCTATAATTTATTTATTTTTACAATTCATATTTCTAACAACTCGGAAATTTGCGTATTCTCAGAAATATGTACAGTTGATAAAAAAAGAATCCAAACACGTATCAAGGTGCAAACCTTGAATCACGAAATAGATTTGATGAAGGTTTGAAAATGACGTATTTGGGCATCAAACCACAGTTTTTATTATTTACTGTGAATATTTAGCAAAAATTACATTTTTTGTTAATAATTGGCCGTGTCGAAATGCAATTAAAAAATCGGACATCCTGTCGTATGCTCATCTTTTTTTTGTTTTTAACGGAATAAAGATATCACTTTTAGGTTAATAAAATGCGTTATTATAAGATCGGTCAAAATGGAAGCATAACGTGGTTCTACAACGATAGAATTGCGAAAATTAGTAATAAAACATTTTAAAGAAGGTAAATATGTTCGTGCTATTGCAGAAATTGTTAAAAGAAGTAAGTAAGTACGAGATATTAAAAGGTCAAAACAACAAAATCCGTTGAAAATCTACAAAAATCTGGAAGACCTATGAAGTTTACTGCATGCGATGAGCATTGGATAGTAAAACAAGCTTAAAAAATCCCCAAATGAGTGCACCAAAGCTGACGGCGGAGGTAAAGAAATACTTGCAAAAAGATGTTAGCGCTGAAACCGTGAAAATATTGCTTCGAAAAAGTAATTTTCATGGAAGAGTGGCAAGAAAAAAACCATTCATCAAGAAGAAAAAACGAATCAAGAGAAAAGAGTTTGTAAGGCGCTATCAAAAAAAGGATTTGTCATTTTGGAATCGAGTTTTGTTCTCTGGCGAGAGTAAATTTAATTTATTTCGATCAGATGGACAAACATATGTGTGTAGAAAGCCGAATAAAGATCTCAACGAAAAAAACTTGAAACCTACTGTAAAACATGGAGGTGGCTCCCTTATGGTATGGGGATGCATGTTGGCGGTTGGTCCAGGAAATATTGTTATTGTGGATGGAATTATGGATCAATACAAAAATATATTCAAATTTTGAAGGAAAATTTACAATAAAGCTCACGAAATAGGAATTAGCGAAGAATATTACTTCTACCAAGACAACGAACCAAAACACAAGGCTTTAAATAGTCGGTTTTGGCTCTTGTATAACTGCAAACATTTGATTAAACCTCCCTCACAATCACCAGACCTGAGTTGAACATTTTTTGAGTTACTTAGACAATCAACTTAAAAACTACAATTGCACCAAAAAGTAAGACTTGAAAAATGCATTAAGAATCGAATGGGAGAAAATTCCTACTTCTTTCTAGTTCAATCAAAGATTTGATGCGATAAGAGAGAGTAAAGGATTACCAACGAAGTACTAGTTTCTCATTTTCCGCTTTTGATAATACTCCCGTTGTTTTTATGTTGTCCAACATTTATTGTCCGATTTCTTTTTTGACTTTAAAATTGTTATTACTTTCTTAAAAAAATAATTCAAGAGAAAACTAATAATTTAATTTTGGTTATAAAAAAAGAGTTAATAATAAATATAATCTAAAACTATACGAATTCATATTTTCAAAACATTCGTTGCTCATTTTAGATGGCTTATTGAAAAAGAATGCTTATGACCGATTTCTTTTTTGATTCACTGTATAAACCAAAATTTCTCATACAAATTTTTCACTTTTGATGTCAGAAATCAAATCAAAATCAAAATTTCTCTATACCACAATTTAAAAAAAAAAACTAAAATAAATGCAAAGTCAATTTGATTGCTAAGAGAAGATGAATAGTGTTTATATTTCATTCTTCTGCCAATCCCACTAACAAATTCTCTTTAACATTTTATTTAAAGTTTAGTGTAAATGGTTTCTATTTATGTTGGAACAACAATAAATACTATTTCTTTACAATACAAAATGACATACATATAAAAGCGTAAATTGCTCGCTTTATTTTTATTTAGCATTCGAAGAATGTAGCTGATTGCAAATGAAGTACTTATTGTTGTCTGATCCTGCACATTGGCCAATATGCGTTGCAAGAATCTAATGTCCTCTGAAGCTAACCAATTTTCCCAAATAAAGGTTAACGTTCTTTAATGAAAATAACTACGATTATCGCCTTTTTATTTTCTTAAAAGGAATGTTGATACTAATCTAAAATTATTCCTTTATAAATTGATACCCACATAGGATTATTTTTATTAATATTGATTTATTAACATGTGGTTATTAAATGAATCACTAAACAAATTTTCAATGAACACAAAACCATATGTTGTGTTCAATTTATTTGTTCATAGATAAATAAATTGATTTTATTCTGACAATTTGTATAAACATTCGTGTCTATTAATGTTGATATTATTATAAGTGGGATATTTGTCATCAAAGTTAAATGGAATATTTTTGGTTGATATTGCTATTTGTTACTTATAAGTTAATAAAATCGCATTTGGTCATATTAAAAACAAAATATGTTTTATTTTAACATTTCTTTTATGACTCATTTAAAACGACCAATGTCTGACTTGCTCATACGAAGCTATAATATATGTGACAGTTTTAACTGTGAAAAAATTAGAACATACGCGAATTTAAATAAAAAAATGTTATCAAGAAAGGGGCACATTTCAAAATTAAGTTGAATTCTCTCGTCAAAAAGTTTTGATTATGAGTTTTTCAATACAAATAAAAACCTTGAACTTATTAAAGCTTGTCGAACATTTGATGATGTAACGTTTGAAGTAAAAACGAACTATATTTTATTTTTAAATATATGCATAGCTAGAATAGTTGCTTACTGAACTTCAGGTCTTATCTTATCACTAAATTATCTATTTTAACGATTTAAGTTTTGATTGCTACTTGATTGTCAATAATAATAATTTTGTACATACGCTCAGAAGTGGTATTAATGAATTAATCGATTTTATTTCTTTGTTTCCACATGAAAATATGTAATTTAAATGATTTATATAGTTTAAGTTTGGGTATATCTTCACCTGTAGTTTAAAAATCAGAATGTTGGTAGAACTGAATCTATTATATTCGAAATAAGAACTAGAATTTATATTATACACAATATTATGCATGTTGTAATGTTTACAAAGAAATTTAGTTTCAAAATAAATATAATATTATTTCACATCAATATCAACAATTAATCACTTTTTGAAATGAAAAAGTTACTTGTTATAAAATTACATACAATTTTTATCGAAATGTCCTTCAGATTTTCTTAGTAGATAATGAATTTAAATGTGTTTCAGTATTTGCAATAAAACGTCCAATTTTATTGCGAAACAGTAATTTATTTGTATCTAAGTATGATGAATTTAGGTAATAAATGAATCATTATTTATTTCTTATATTTTTACAATTGGTTTGTTTTATTTTTTAATAAGATGTTATTTATAAAATTTGCAGTCAGACTTCAAATGTGCGGTGTTAATGAAAATAACTCAGGAAGATGATTGCATAGACCGAAACAATCGAAATCAATTTAAAATAAAGTGTTAAAAAGTCATAGTAAAATGCTTAGATTAAATCGCAACCTAACTGCAGATAATTAAGGCTATAAAAGGTTACTTAAAAAACAGCATGCCATGCAAATATTTCGAAGGAAACAAATTAGGTTGGTTCTTATTTTAGAAATTACTCTTTTCAATTTGTTTTCAAAGCTTTATAATGAAGTGACTTTGTCTAGGCATAAGAAAATACTAATGATCTAAGTTAGAGCAAAGTTAGGATGTATTAATTTTCTCTACCTACATAGGTGCCTATTGTTGAAATAAATACATAAACTCTCGATGAACATGAAATAAATATTAAAAATAAATGTATTTCATCAAATTATACCGATTATGAATCTTCGGAAGCATGTTTCAAAAGAATAAGAAATCAAAACAAACCAAAAGCAAAGTAAACATTTTTTTAGCTTTTTAGCACGAAAAACATCATCAGGATTACGTAATAAGTTTGCCGGTTGTTTATTTGTGTCATTTGTTTTTTTTTTGTTGTTTTGTTTTTATTCTTATAAGCAGGAGTGTCAACATGCAAATATAGGTACAGTGAGTCATTTAAACTTGTTAGCATTTTCATTACATGTGTCGTCTTGTATTCTCTATTGTACTTTCCAACCTACCTACATAGTAGCGCAACTTATTGATGTTGTTTACCTTTGTCTCTCTAGTCATTTGTTAATTTAAATTTTGTTTGCATCTAATTAAGTTATTATTTATGATTACTTTAACATCATCAACAGAAAACAAGTAAACAATTTACAAAAATTATATTTTTCTGTAGAGCTGCAGACGAATTTTGTCAAGGTTTAACTTCGGTGAATCAAATAGTGTGACCAAGATTTTAGAAGCTATTTTTAATTTTGTATTTTTTTGCAAAAATGTTCACAAACAAAAGTGGTTTCAGAGTTATAATTAAGTTGATTTTAATGAAAGTTTCGTTAAGGTATTTCACAGCATTTAATGTTTATTAATATTATTACTATATTGGATCAGAAAATAAGGAGAGATTTAAGAGAAGATACCGCTGGACATTGGGTAAAGCAGTCTTACAGTACAGTTGGAAAAATAATCTATACTTGACTGTACGTCTAAAACTGACGAGCATTGCTGGAAGTGTGCGTATTTGGGCATAATTGTTCGAGGCAGACATTTGACAGAACAATGTTTGTAAAAATGTCGTTGCTTTATCAGCATAAACCAGAGATTAAGCGTCCGCCATTTAGAAGGCGTCAAGTCACACGAACAAAAATAGATCAGTTTCTTGGGATAATTTGTATCGTGTTCCAGGCGCAAATTTTGGCGATAAAAGAAGTCTTGTCCTGGCTTAAAAACAACGTGATATCAACATTTGATATCCGTATTTTCTCAGATAGTCAGGCCACTATAAAATCTCTGGACTCTGTCTCTACAAACTCTATAACAGTCCATAACTGTCGATCATCTCTAATGAAAATGGCACTACAGTTTAATATTCACCTTTGCTGGGTGCCGGGCCATAGATACATTCCTGGTAACTGTAAGGCAGATGAACTCGCAATTAACGGTACAGTGCAGCCAATTCTGCCACGTTTGGCATATACTGGCATACCAATCGCTACTTGTAATGCTAATGCAAGACGCTATGAAGAAGGTAAACACCATAAGGAACAAAATCACCACGTGTCTGGTCACAAAAAGCATCTGACCAGCACTAGATTTAAAGCGTTCAAGATGCTTGCTATCTCTAAGCATATCGCATATAAGCTCGATAAAAGGTGACATATCCGGACACTGTTTAATAGAAAAGCATTCCACGCGGCTAAGCGTATTGTCAAATAACGTTACAGAAGCTGTATGGACAAGGAAGAGGAGGAAACAGTTCTTCACCTTCTCTGTACATTCACTGCTCTAACTCAAAAACGTTTCTTTAGCGATCTAAATCATAATTATGAGCATAATCAGCCTCTCACGTTTCGTAAGGTATTCAAAATGGTTCCATTGAGCTTAGGAGGAAGCCTCAAGATTCATTTGGTATCACAATGGGCCATTAGACAGCCATTTTAACCTAACCTAATCTGGGATAATTTGCTAAAAAATTTGATGGTTGTTCGCGCTGTCAACCATTATTCCTTACAAATAATTTGCAATAACATGAGTTAAAACTTTTGAGTTAAATGCATTCTTAAGAGTGGCGTAAGGATTTATCTCATTCCAAAAACTAAAATTCTGCTTGTTAAGCTGGAAATGAAACTCATCGCTGAAAATTATTTGACTATAGATTTAAAACTACACTTGTTTCTTATACCATTCACCGCTGCGCTGGTTTTAAATTTTACATCAATTGAATACATATATGGATGTACTCATTGGTGGGTATGGGCCCAAATCTAGTTTCTGAAAACAACGTAGGATTCACAAATTCTGGTTCATCGTCTATAATATTGTATATTAGTCGTTCAGATAGAAGATAATGTGTATAGAAATTCACAATATTTCACTCTATAAGTTCACGACATTATTTATGTAAACTATCAATTGTTAATTGATAAATATCAAAGCTTTACATTGTTAAAAGAAATTTAATAATTCAAACTGTTTCGAATATAAAGATGAGAAATATTAATTATCAGTTAAAAGTAACATAATTTTTTGATTATTTGAGTTTTAAAATCTAAAATCTAATATTTACATATTACCAATTGTAACTTGACACTAGTACAAGAGATGTATGTCTTTTCAGCATAGTTTGGTGTAATTTATATGCAATGATCTCAATAGATCCCTACCTGATAAGATAAACAAAATGCTTCATGTTTTAACTGTTCATAACTAAAAAGAAAAAAACAAAAGAAAAATAAAGGCACATTTATCAATAAACCAGAGCTTTGAAACTTACACTCTGATTCATGCAATGCTCGTGTGCAAGTTCTGGTGAATAAAAATGCAGACGACCTTCAATTTCTTAGAGTTCTAGGTTAATAATCCTACGTCATATCCAAAATAACTTGAATTAATAAATATATTTTGATTTCAAACATGTTATCTATGAATGATTCATATCAAAATCAATTTGGTAAAAATTGTGTGTATAGGTGATTCCCCACTTATACAATTTTATTGCAGATAGCTAGCCTTTTTTTATTCTCAATCTGGTGATATTTTAAACTTAACGGTATCTTTATGACACTTTACTTGATTATAGACTTTAAATATAACTTCATCAGAATTAAATGAGTTATAAAACTGAATTTAAAGTAAACAATAATGTCTGAGTGGAATAGTAAAAAATTGTTTAAATAAACATGAAGCTATGTACTGATTTATTTCAAATAAACAGGTTTCGGATTTATACATTATTCCAGTATATATATATTGATTCTGCTCTACATTTTACCTAAACAATCTTCTCAATCTTAAAATTAAAAAAAAAGTCTTTTCAAAATAAACATCTTCTTTATTCATCTTTGCTTGTGTTTTCGTACCACTAACTGTTTTTCAGTCTCTTCTGTGCAACTTTTTTAAAATTAATTTAAACGTCCATTCAACTCTTAATTGCTATTGATTTTGAATAAAATTGCTTTACTCTTATTAAAATTTAATTGAGATGAATCACAAACTAACCTTTGTATGCAAACAATTTATTTAAAAAAAAAGCAAACTCAATTTGTGAGAGTAATTAATTGTTTATACTTTCCATATTATGATTTTTAAATTAAATTTTAAACGACCAAATTTCTAAATTGGTTTGTTTACAAATCTAATTTGGATGGACACATATAAAACTATATCTACATAAATATACAATAAAAATATAGGTTTTCCTCGTCTTAGCACGTGAATTTGTATTTTATTGTTTTAATTAATAAACTCATTTATAAACAAACAAAAAGTGTTTTTGGTTTTTTGTTGATTATAATATTCAAATGTTTATACTTTTGTATAGATACAGAAAGTATTTAGGTAGATAAGACGTATGAAGAAATTAGAGTGGTTTTGTGCCGGCCGGCCGGCTTTTGTCATCAGCCGGTCATTTAAAAACAAACCAAATGTTTGTGGTATTTTTGTAAATTTGTGAAAGGAATTAAAATACAAGTTTTATATACTTTTACATTTCTGCACACATTGGGGGTCAATTGATTTGGCCATTTCTTTATCATTTAAATATATTAATTTAAAATGATTGAATTTATTTTTATTTATAAAAAGACAATATTCAAAAATACAGATCGGTTAATTGTGTTTTTGGATTTTAGAAGTTATAATTTGACGGACTGAAAAAAAAATGGGAATTTTAAATTTCCATATATTATATCAATCATCAATTTTGTAGGATAGGTTTCTTACAAATTTCAAATAAAACTTTACCAGTTTGTGTCGTTTTATACTTTTAAAGTGTAGGAATTTATGTACCTATTTTTTTTCTTTAATTCTTGTTTCAACATTTTAATTTTTGATGAGTTGGCTGTTACAGAACATGTTAAACTTTATTTAATTTATGTTTCCCTATTTAATAATAAATTGACCCTTTTTAACATTTAACAATCTTTCGTTGGGTGGAAAATTTTTATTTTAATTATGAAAACATATAAACTAATTACTTTAATTACTGCTCCACTCTTTTATCTTTTTTCTTCCATTAAGATTTGATTAAATGTCTTTTTAGATAGGTACACAAATAATGTTAACGTGTCAAAGTGCTGTTATTTCGTGTTGTTTTAATATAAAATGAGTTTTATTATTTTAACATAAAATGAGTTTTTTAAGCGTAGGTATAAAGTAAACAAAAATAAAACTACAAATTGCTTTTCTATTATAACAGCAAAGTAATGAAAATAATGGGTTATAAGTTTTTTTTTTTATAGGAATATAAACAAATTGTATGTGTATAATGGGTTTTCCATTGGCAAATTTAGATTTTAATTAAAAAAGAAAATATGTACTTTGTTTGCGGTGAATTGAGTATGGCTGTAAACTGATTTTTATTTGTCTTTTCTTATCTATGGTAAATAGTGATTGCTATTTGTTAAAAAAATGAGAGAAAGAAGTTTGATGTATATTAAATTAGGATTTTACAAATTTTTCCATAAATGCACAAGAATATTTTCATTTTTTTAACGCAATATTTTTCATACCGTGTACGGTATGTTTGTTTTTAAAAGGGTGATTTTGTATCTATTATCTTTTTGGCAAGACTGATTTAAATAGCTGAAGCACGTTTTGTTTTTTGTTTCACTGTCAAACATCTTGAGCTTGGTCTATAATTTAATCATGAATCGTCTTACAAACGAACAACGTTTGCAAATTATTGAATTTCATTATCAAAATGCGTGTTAAAATAGGTTATCACGCGCTTCATCTGTTTTATTGTGCTTAGCGACGAAGTTAATTTTTAGCTCAGTGAGTACGTAAATAAGCAGAATTTTCGAATTGGGAGTGAATATCAGCTAGAAGCATTGCAAGAGCTACCAATCCATCCAGAAAAAGTCACAATTTGGTGCGGTTTACGGGCCGGTGGCATCATTGGACTGTACTTCCTCAAAGATGATGTGAATCGTAACGTAACTGTGAATGATGAGCGCTACCGTGAGATGATATCGAACTTTTTTTTGCCCAAAATGTAAGAGCTTGACTTGCATGACATGTGGTTTCAACAAGACGGTGCCACATGCCACACAGCACGTGCAAAAATGGACTTATGGCTGAAACACAAACACGCAACAATGGATTTTTGAGAAGCGCTGTTGGTGAACATTGTATTTCAAGTTCGGGACCGATCAATTGGCCGCCTAGATCGTGCGATTTAACACCTTTAGACTATTTTTTTGTGGAGCTCTGTTAAAGCTCATGTCTATACAGATAAGCCCGCTT
This sequence comes from Eupeodes corollae, assembly GCF_945859685.1. Taxonomy (NCBI): domain Eukaryota; kingdom Metazoa; phylum Arthropoda; class Insecta; order Diptera; family Syrphidae; genus Eupeodes; species Eupeodes corollae. Next base: position 118,432,352 of record NC_079149.1, read on the forward strand.
CAATTGACGCATTGGAAGACAACATTGAAGTGTTTGTTCGTGAGACACCGGCCGAAATGTTGGAAAGAGTATGCCAAATTTGGGGTAAGCCATTAGAGGCGCAGTTAAGATCAACATTTGCATGAAATAATCTACAAACCGTACTAACGATTCATATATGTAAATATTTTATGCATTTCTCTGCATCTTATGCCTATATCTCGAAACTATGTAAAATTCCTTGATTTGTTTTAACTTGATAGGACTTTGCACATAAAATCACAGAAACTCGGAGTAAAAAAATACGAAATTTATCAAATTGACCGATAGGAATTTAGTAAATAGGTTCTTTTAACTGACATACAAAAGGTCTGCTGAAATTTAATATCCTCTTATTAGGCAATGAAGCAAACTTCTAAGAATGATTGTTTCAAAAAAATACAGCTTTGGTTCTAAAATAAAAAGCGATTTGCTTCTGAATTTGAAATATTAATGAAAATCATATGCACACCACATTACTCACAAGTTGGGCAATTTTCTTGTCTCTGACTTGACTATAAGTCAACTAGTGTCACTGTAAAATGTATTTGATAGCTGAATTTCGTAACTCTGTGATGAATTAATTTTTTGTTTTCCCATAACATCTTTCAAAAGCTTTTCCATCAATTATAAGAGATAAGATTATAAGAGAAATATTTCTAACGGGTTTTTCAATAAGACATTTTTTTTAAACAGCTGTCACTTTTAAAGTTGTGATCTTTTGACATTTGACAAGTTATAACTATCCTATTATTTAAAATTACACAATATTATAGTGCTTCTGAGTCGTCGTGAAGGATCTTGAAGGTCGAGAATAGTAAAGTTGGTGATGATGCCTTCTATCACGTTGAAAGCTATGCTCATAAACACGGTCGTCAGATTAAAAGATCAAAAAATCCAAGAATCCAAGAAATCCTCTCAATTTTAAATGCATTGTGTTTCTAGTGTAGTTAGTTAAACCTTAGTTAGTTAAATAAATTTTACGGCAAATGAATTGCGCTACCGATCTATGCTGCGAATAATAATGTTTTGTGTTCGGAATTGGAAGAAATGGATGTAGAAGATTGAGGTTTAATTTAAGACTTTCGATAATCGATTCAAGACCTCACAAACGAAGTTTAGGACTTTCATACAGACGCAAATGTATCCACAATTTCATAAAACATTAAAACATGTAAAGTGCAACACTAGTCGTGATATCGTTTTCCATTATAAATGAAATACATTTCTCCTGGTCTTGTGTTGATTGTTCAACTATATATCCAATAATTTCTCTTAAAAAGTAATATTTTTTGTAAATATAAAAATAGAACCTCTTATTGCAATACCCTGCATGGCCTCAAACACTTTTAAACAGTTACAATTCGTGAAAAAATTCCAAATGTGGCTGTGAATTTGAACTAGTGGAAAGTTGAGAAATAGTAATATGCTTAATTTATAAAAAATATTGATAACATCATCTTTTTATAGCTTATTTTATTACTAAACTAGCTTACAAATACAAAAAAAAATCGTTTAAAGTTTGTGCCAATGGGTTACATAGCTCGAATTTTTTTTTTCACATGATTTAAAATTTTGTATTCAATCTTTGGTTAAATTAATAAAGACAGATTTTATCTTTTCAAATCAATTTTAATTGTCTCTTCTTTCACAAGAATTTCGCATCTTAACCCTTGAGCTCGCATTTTATTACAACAATAAAACAGCTGAAATTGCACAACTTAATGAAATTAATAGTCTGGAAGAATACATTAAGCATCTTATCAATTTGAATAAGTTAATAATTATTTTTTATATTAAATTCCATTAACTTTGATGATAACCCTAGATTGTATGTAACTTATTTTCTATCTTTTTTTCTTACTTCCTCTTAAAGGGTAAACTATTGGTTTTATGTAAAAACTGGAAAGCGAAGTAATTTAATTGTTTATAAATAAAAATAAATTGATAAAAATCATTATCGCTAAAGCAAGCCATTTTGATGATAAGGACATTATGAGGTAGCCTAACCTGATATTAACATTACTTCCTAAAATTGCTTGATAAGATTTCAAGAGGTTTTATCTTCATACTCAATTTAACTATGTTTGTAAGTAGGTCTTTGCGACCAATTCTGTAGATTACATTTTTTGTATCTGTAATGCGTGACTGGTGTTCATATAATGTATATCCGATTAGTTTCATTCGAATAAACTCGAAAGAAAAAAAGCGCCTTATGCTTAATTCATATGTTAGTACATATATTTCATTAATTTGTAGTAATTTTATTATCTACGCTGGACTAAACAATTGACGTTGATTTTTGTTTGATTATAATTTTAAAATGCAATACCGACAAAAGGCGTACCTATGTTTTATTATGCTTTCATCTTGGAATATGAACAATAACAATTGCGAAACTTTCCTTAACATAGGAAACTCACATTCGCTATGTGGTTGGTACCTGTGACGGGTGTTTTTTTTAGAGGTAAAGAACTTTATGTTGGCAAAACTATGTTAACTGACGACCATTTTGCAGCTGTCAGGTGAATAGTGATTGATTTTTAGTTTGGTTTGGCATTTTAACATCAATAAACTGACGTGTGAACAACACTTCCAAATTGTGCAAGTTTGTTCTGAAAATCATGGTTCTGTTCGAAATACGAAATCAGCCATTTTTTTAAGCGATGGAGATCATTTGGGTGAATAAATACGTCAATAAACATTTGCAATTTTTGAAGTGATAATAAACCACAGGTGTATGTTGAGACACCGTAACATTCACGAAAACTGACTGTTTGGTGTGCTTTATGAACTGGTTTAATTCTTGGTCAGTACTTCTTTAACCCTAGAAACATAACCTACGTCGAATCGACGTATATATCATGTGTATCACTTATGGTCTATGAGATATGGTTATCTTTCTAGGGTTAAAAACGATGCTGACCAAACGTTACTGGAATAGAGCTTTGATCAAATATTTTTCCTTAATCAATTAAACAACCATGATGTGCAGGAGTTGTGGTTTGAACAAGACGCACAGCGAAACATGTCGCACAGTTCTTGCCACAATTGATTTATCAAAGAAAAAGTTTGGTAACCAAGTAGTTTTAAGTTATAGACCCATGAATTGTCCTTCAACGTTGTACGATTTAGCACTGCTGCTTGACTATTTTCATTAAGCATATGTGAAGTCGCTAGTCTACTCTGATGAGCCTAAAGCATTCGCCGTCTTATTACGTGTAGCCGATCTCAAAAGTTGGAAAAAGTCATCTAATACTGTCAAAATGTCCGAGCTAACCATGGCGGTCATGTGCCAGAAATCAGATTTAAATTATAATTTTAGGAGATTAATTTACGAATAAAGCAAATTTGATGTCAATTTTAAAAAAATCATCTTTGTTTTGTTTCGATTTAAAAAAAAACCCTTTATGAAATAGACTCAGCTTACTGTATTTTAATTCATTATCAGTTACATTTACATACGTCTTAAAACTATAAGCTCCTATTCTGAATGATACACGTGCGAAATTTGAACCCGATTCGTGTTTTGTATGTTCTTTTTTTTTTTACTTTTTCTAATTTTAAAAATAGACTGACTTGTGATGATGATGACCAGACTATAGCATTTTCCCCACAAGCGTCATTTTATTGCTTTTTTAATTAAATGATTTAGCTTTAAGTATACATAAGTTCATATGCATACATATCTACCTCGTGTCTGTTTTAGTTTTTCAATTGAAATCCGTCATGACGACAGTCGAAAGTACAACAATATAGAACATTGCAATTAATCAGTTGTTGATTGCTGCTAAGTTACATATATGCATAGGAATAGAAGCTATACTTAATTCATAGGTATATTATAGTGCATTTCTGAGTTTAATACCGACTGCAAATTTAGTAGGAACTCAACAGAAATTTAGAACTTTGGGACGATGCGACGGATTCTCCATAAGTTTAAGGTTACATAAAAATGTACTCGTCGCGTATTACATATTTAAATTTTAATGTAAGTAATTTTTCTCAAGAACTTTTTGTATTATTTTTTTGATCGAACAAATTTGAATATTCAATGTGACTCATCAGATGCGATGACCTTTATTTTAATACACGTTTGAAATTTAATAATATATTGTTGCTTCTCACGCCTTTATAATATTGCGTGCCATAAACTATTTGCTTTACTGTGCTGTGGTATACCAATTTATAAATTGGTTTTTGCGTAGTTGGCCGCCTTGCCATAGTGACCAATGAAGTATGCATGATTTTTTTCCTTTATATTAAATTCAAGCAATTTCACAGTCAACATTGATATTTATTTGATTTTCGCTTTCCTATTTAAAATGTTTATGTATAGCTATGTATGTACATTATGTACTATGTACATAAATATAAATGAAATTAAATTGAAAAAAAAAAAATATTGATGATGGCAAAGTTTATTCCCTACCATTTGGCTACAAATTGTTATTTTTTTGTTCAATTTAATTTCCATTACTCTATAACTACATATGTATGTACATATGTATATTAAAGCAAAGTGTGTTTATTTTATAAAAATCGAAAAATTGATTTTTTAATAATTACGTTTAAATAAATGAAGAGGTGTATAATTTTCTTTCCCTCAGTTTTTGTAGTAACTTAGGTAGGTATTAGATGTATAGTGTGTGGGTTGATATGTATAATTTTTGAATATCACGTTGCGCATCATTTACAACAATTAATTATTAAGATATGAATATACAAAACGTATTGTGTATGTAGGTACCTACCTGCTGGGTAAGGTTGTAACCTACTTAAATGCGTAATTAGATATAAACTTCATAATTATAGTTTTTTAAATATTTTTTTGTGACAGAATACATAAGTCATAAAATGAACATTTTTTTGTTTTAACCCCTGCAGAATATTTCTAAAAAATAAGCTATAATCTTGCAGCTTTTTAAATTTCTGTGACAACTGTATTGCCAGAAACTTCCAGCTATTGCCAAAAGAAGTTTAAAGTTGTGATTTAGACCCGAGCTTTAAGTTAGTTCAAGGCAACTTTAAAGTTGTTGGAAAGTTAGTCAGAAAAATCTCCTTTCCAAGTCTCCTCATATGTCCAAATGTCAGTTGATCATGTTTTTTCATTCAACTGAAAGCTGAACTTTATAAGTCTATGATTTATTTATTTTCTGCACAATTCCATTAAGTGTTTTACGTAAAAGGGTTCTTGTCAAGTGTGAATGCAAAAATAAGTAACATTTTTTTACAGTACAAAATACAATACGTGATGAACGTGTGTTTTAAATTGTGAAATCAAATGTTTTGGTACTTTTTGCACGATCAACTGAAGGTAGGGGTAAGTGAAGATCCAGGTTTAAAATGTATGGCACTTGAAAAACTTACTAGTTGCCTTGGTCCCTTATTTTTGAATTCCCTTATGCTGTCCGAACCTGTCCATGGTTTTCAAAGTTATTGGCTAAGTTACAGGCCATTCAGCTTTTAGTTAAATGACAATACAAAAATGATCAGCTGTCAATTTGACATATTTGATGGAAATTTTTCAAGACTAACTTTCCAATAAAATTAAGGCAATTTATTGATAACTGGCCAATCAGACACTAGAACCGTGCCTTAATTTGAGCAGATTTCCCAAGTTAAGGACAGACAACAGGGTAACCGTGCAAGCATTCGACGTCAAGTTTGCGGTTTCATGAGGGTTTTGATTAGTACCTTCTCCACTCCTGACAATGACACACCTGTTTAAATTTTTGTCTTGTATAATATTTCATAAATTCATTTTTGTTTTAATAATTTAATTTAAAGTTCATTGAAATCTTATGAAAGTTTTTTAACTATTCTGAGTTCAATAATAGCTTTGGTCAGAGCACTAACTGACCTGAAAATTTAAGATATGAATACCGTCTTTACTAAGCTTAGTAACAATTTAAATTCAACAATTTAATGTGTAATAACATTTGAAAAATAATAATGACGCATCACTATCATCTTAAACATGTATAATTTAATTATGACTTAATGCATAATTATACATAAGAACATAGAGAGTCTTCTTGTCTTCAAAATGTAGGTGCTAAAACTTGTAATTTTTTAGTATGATAGTACATCTCACCTATTCCTAGAGAACCAACTATTAACTATGACATCATTTTGTTCAAATAATGCATCGAGTAGGTGTGTTTCGTTTTGAAATAATCAACCTGACAAGTTGAGAATGTTAAGTGTGAAAGCTCTCTAAAGTCTAAAATATTTGCGCATTTTATTCTCATTTATTTTAAGATGGTCTTAAAGCTAGACAAAAAATCATAATAATTAGTCTATTTATTGATAACTTCTATAAAAAAATATCACTCGCAACATCATTTAGCATAGTCATATTTTCGTGGAATTGATATAAGCATCGGTGGTTCAGTGGTAGAATGCTCGCCTGCTTGACCCCAGAGTGAAGGTAATTTGCTACATGACCCTCATACGGCCAATGATCATTTATGGTTGTCCTGTGTGGTTCAACGTTCAACAGAATTGACAATTTCGTGATAAAACTCGTTCGAGGTCACATTGCAAGAGCTATGTCTTCGACCAATAATTTAATTTTCGGGGCGTTCTATCCGAACGACGGCATTCCCCTTTTTAGACAAATGCGGTCCGATACAGGATAGATTTGCAGTTCCGTTAATCTACCACGTCAGAAGTAGAACCGTGGGTAGGCGACTCCCATACAATCGGGACGTCATGGCACAAGGCGGAGCAGAGCTCCTTCGGTTCAGTAGGGCTGTGTCCGAACGGGAGCGAACTGATAGGGTGAAGCAGGAGAACCAGTTTTGGTGACTTCAATCGGCACTTGATAGTGGGTAGTCGGGATGGGGTTTTAAGCCTTGCCCGGCTTACATACTTGTTTAATAGTTTTAGGGTTTAGTTTTAAGTAGAATAGGCATGGTGGCACAAAAAGAAATAGAAAAAAAAAACAATAAAAAAAAATACAAAAAATAAAATTAAAAAAAAAAAACATGGAATAAAAAAAAATAAAAAAGGCAAACAAATATGAAAAACAAAAATGTTAGATACATAGTTAGATTTGCTGCTGTGGTTTTTCTAGTTTTAAGTAGTTTAAAGGTAGAATAAGTAGTTTAAGTTAGTTTTGAGTTTTATATTAAGGACCTTGGTAGGTATTAGTTTTTTTCAAAATTTTCTAATAAATACAGAATAAATAAAATATAAATTGATGTAAAATAGATCTTAGGGCCGAAAGGCATTAGTAGTTAGTGTTATAGTTTAACTTAGAGTGTCCGTATGGGACCATCAAGTTAGTTGTAAGTTATGGATAATTAGGCTAGTTTTATGAATTTTTGTCTAGCTTTAAGATAGGTTTAAGAATGAACTAATAAAAATGAATTTCAATAAAAAAAAATGCTCGCCTGCCACGCGATTCCCGGCCGATGGAATGTTATATTTAAAAAATTTCATATGTGGCTTCAACACAAATACCTATATTAGCAGAAAAGGATACGGTGATCAAAAGAGGAAGCCGAAAGATAAAAACTCTGGACAGAACTCCATAAAAGGCTTAATATCTTAACTTACATACATACACAGTACACACATATTAGGGCGTAATACATCATAAATGTGTTACTTCATTTATAGTTTTGTAGCAAAGAGTTTATAGCTTAAGGAAAAGTGGAACGCAATGGCAAAAATCATTTTTTTTCTAATTCAGATACCTATGTATGTATATGTTAAAACACGAATTTGAAAAAATTGTTTCGAGTTCATAGAACATAAGAACAGTATTGGAAATTTTGAACCCGAGATTTTAATTAAATATTACAATGGTGCAAAAGTCGAAAAAAGTGGGTCAGGCGACTCTATTCTTCTGTATGTCTGCCCTATCCCCTACATCCTTAAAAATTGGGTTAATTTAGTTCAAACTAAGAAATCAAGGTTTTAAGCAAAGTTTTAATTCGTCTAAGCTCCTTTTTAAATTTGTTTGTCAGAAATGATTCAAGGAATACTTACTCTAGTCCCTAGAGACGAAATAAAAGATTTTTAAAAAGATGTCTGTGCGTGCGTGTGTACCTAAGTCCGTACGTTCGCGACGTTTTTTTCGTCGCCCATAGCTTAAGAACCAGAAGAGATATCGACTTCAAATAAATTTTGTTATCCAGTTAATAAGGCAGAAAGATGCAGAACTGCAAAGCAGTTTAAAAAAGGTGAACATTTTGGTTAACCCTAAATATCTCACGAACCAATGATGATAGAGAAAAAAACTTTTTAAAACTGGTAAAATTGTGAGAAAAATCTAATTGATAGTTTTTTTTTACAAAAAATAACAACTTAAACAAATTTAACAAAACTTGTAAAAATTGAATTTCGACTCAAATATCTTTTTACAAATTTTGAGAGTATGGCTTCCATTTAATTTTAACTTATAAGAAATATTGTTTTTAACATTCAGTAAAATTTAGGGAAAAATCGAATTGACAGTTAACTTAAAAGAAAATTAAAAAAAAATAAAATCTACAAAAAATAGTACGCAGGTTTGGTAAAAATTGATGTTCGGTTCTTAATATCTCTCAAATTTATTAAATTACTTCATTCATCCAATTTGTAAAAATTTATGAAATGCTACTTAAATTGGTAAAAATTTGTTTTGGACTAAAAATCTATTTAACAAAACTAGATTTTCAAACTAAATTATTTCTTTATATGTATTGTTAATAATTAAAAAATTTTTAAGAATACTTCAACTGACAACTTTTTTAAACCAACACGAAAACCTACAAACTAAACTAAGCAAGACAAATCGACAGACAGGATGGAAAGTAATCAGTGTGGGTCGCATCCAGCCTCCTTTTATTTTTACTTTGAAATTGATATTTGCAGAGTTACTTGCTCCCAAATTTTGTAATGGAAACATTTGGTGTCTGATTCAAGACCAAAAGAACATTCTTTAAATGTTGTTTGTTCCTCAATTCAAAACCAAATAGTATATTTTTTTTCAAAAACGATATTTTACTCCTTGATAAAAAATGCCTCTAACTACGGCCATGGACCCCCATTTAAATTTGTGCCTCTAAAATCTAAACAAATACCAGTCTTTAGTATCAATTCCATCATGTGCAAAGCAAACTTCAATTTTCAAATTGAATTGTGAATTTTTCCAATCGGAAATCAAGTAGCTGTCGAATATCTATTTCATAGTGCTTATAACTCAATGTATCGATAATTTTTATTTCCATTTCATTACACAAAAGGTTACAAACAAAATAATGTGTCACTCAATAATATTCATGAAATCCATGAATAACTAACTATTTCTTCGGAAGGAAATACAAACGAAAAAATACATTTTTCTGTCCAACTTCATAAGCCTTACAAGCAGGGTTCCTTTATTCAAGAAATCAATGTATATTCAAGCATTAAAGATAAATACTCATACTTTAGTTTTCTTCTTTGTGTAGCCTACCCCTACCTCCATAATATATCAAAAAAGAAAAACTCTTTCTTTGCGACAGGAACTTTCCTTTTTTTTTGTAGGTCTTTGGAATAAAAAGTCCTTTTACCTACTTGTTCTTGCCTTGAAGTTGAAGTGAATCTAAATCAAATGATATTGTCCCTAAGCTTCATAATATGTAAATCGGAATATATATGAAGTACATTCCTACATTCGAATACATGGTGTGCAGTTCATGTTCATGTTCAAGGTTTTTAGGAAAATCAAGTATTTTTTTTTATATATTATGAACTTTCTCTGTAGAAAAAAGGAATCTATTATTACATAACTATAAATATATTTACACATGTTGATGGCAAAATAACTTAAGGATTCAATTACATACATATGAACCTACATGTACATATTTTTGTTTGTTATACCCTTAAAAGAAAACCAATACCAATTTCCAAAACAAGAAGAAATACCCTTGACCTTCCCTAAATAAGACTTTTTTCAATGCACTTAACACTTAAATATATGTGAATTTAAAATACTCTTTCTCCAATATTATAGTCTTTTTAATAGGCATTATACTTAAACAGAATGCAATTGTTAATTCCAATTGTCTTTATTGCTTTTCTATTTCGTATGTCTTCTAAATGCATTTAGAAAAACATATTTTTAGCTTCCTGTTAAATACCGAACAAAAGTCTTAAATTGAGTACTGTTGGAAGAATTCCAAGAAGTTTTGTTTTTCTTGATGTCATTATTTCAAAGAAAACAAGACAATTACATGGGCTAGTCGTATGTACTTGTCTTTTTTTTTAAATAAAGTTGTGCTTAGTTCTCGAAACTTCCAAGCAAATTCAAATCGATTTGGATTTTGCCACCGTCGATGGACGGAATTTAGTTTTTTTTTTTTTTAAAATGATATCACAATCACAATTACTTTGTGCCCCTCAAAGCCAAAATACGGACGCTACATACTTAGTTTTTCAAAAATCTGTCCATTAAATACCTTTAACGAAGATAGAAAGGTGTGACCCATCGCCTCGTTTTATGATATAACAACAAAATTTAGCTGTATGAAGTTGCCTTCTTATTGCTTCATTCATTTCACTCTGAAAAAGTATAATTCATGGAAGAGTGACATGGGGCAGGTTCCTGGTTCATACGACATAAGGTACTTGAAAGTAAGGCAAGTTTCTAGTATCTGATTGGCCAGCTACCAACAAATTGCTTTCCAATTAAGGAAACTTTATTGGAAATTTGACTGGAATGCTAATCAAGAATTTCTATTTTATGTACTAGGGTTCCTTGTCAAATTGGAAAAGGAATAAGTGTTATTTCGTTAAACAACAAAATACAAATCGAGATAGAATTGTAGCTTGCATAAGGTGTGTTTTGTAAACAATTATGTTTTTTGGTAGTTTTAGTACGATGGACTTAAGGTGGAGGTTAGTGAAACAAAATCCCGAGTTTGAAGTTTATGACACCTGAAAAACTAACAAGTTGCCTTGGTAAAAATATACGTTCAAAGAATGCAGTTGACTGCAAATAAAGTCCCTTATGATGTCTGAACCTGCCCATGCTCTTTAAAATAAAATCATGACTTAATTGTTTACTTTCAAAAATCCAATTGCACTGTCTTTTCCAACCTTTAAACCCAACAATTTTCATTTTCAAATTAAAAAGCTTTCTCTTAAACAAAATTAATTTAACAGCAAACTTAAGAATCATGTTTGTAATTATTTAAGGTGCAGTCCACAACTAATGACAATAACCTCACATTTTCTTCAGAGCTTAATCTAAATTTCACATGCATTCTCCTCGTAAAAGAAGTTGAATAACCTTAACTTTAACCTTTTATTTTTTATTATTTCAGATATGTTCCAACGCGAATATGGGGATTTAGTGGTCATGTCCAAACAGTTCTACATAGTATCGTTGGTCGTGTTAAGTGTCCATGGCCACTAGGTGAACGTGTCTATTTGTCACTATTTGATGAGTCGACGTTAACCTATGATCTCTATCAGCCACTGAATGAACACGAAGGTGAGTAATCAAATCTGTTGATATACCTTCCTTTGTATATATCCAAAAACTTAAAAAATGTCTATGGCGGCTTTTCAAATATTTATCAACATGTTGACTTTAATGTTAACCCCTATTATTTCCTTAAAAAGGGGTTTTCATTTATCTTATCTATGAAGAAATCGTAGTCATTTTGTCGTAAAATTGATAAGTTTAGATTTAAAATAATAATAATTATGTTTTTTTTTTTATTGTAAAGATGATATCACCGTTGCTATATGTCCAGGAATTGGAAACACATCAGAAAGTGTTTATATTCGAACTTTTGTTCATTACGCACAATGCCATGGCTACCGTTGTGCTGTTTTAAATCATATCGGAGCCTTACCCAGTGTTCAAGTTACAGCATCAAGAATTTTTACATACGGTATGTTTAATCTTCAAAATAATATGTTTTACCTATTTTTACTAACTTTCATTTTAATTTCAGGACATACGGAAGATTTTTCAGCAATGGTTGAAAATTTGCACAAAAAATATCCGTCCACCAATATAATAGCTGTCGGTTTCAGTCTAGGCGGTAATTTAATAACAAAATATATGGGCGAAAAGAATACCAATAAACCAAAGAATGTTATTGGAGGAATATCAATATGTCAAGGGTATAACGCTGTTGAGTAAGTTTGAATGTCTCCAAAACAAATGGAATATAATTTAATATATTTAATTTATTTTTATAGGGGTACAAAATGGTTACTTAATTGGCAAAATTTCCGTCGTTTCTATTTATATGTTATGACAGAAAATGTAAAAAATATAATTTTAAAACATCGTCATATATTGCTCTCGGATGAGGTTAAAACACGTTTTGGATTAAAAGAAAGAGAAATAATTGCTGCTGCAACACTGCCAGAACTTGATGAAGCTTATACTCGGAGAGTGCACAATTTCCCATCGACACATGATTTATATAAATGGAGTTCATCATTAAATTATCTTGACAATATTGAAAAACCAATGATATTCATAAATGCTAAAGACGATCCTTTAGTTCCAGAGGAATTATTATCACCTATTAAAGACTTTGCTCGTAAGTATTTAATATTTAATTTGATATTTAATAACAAATACGAAAAGAAATTATTGCACCTATTTTTAAATTCATACTTTTATATTTGTATTCAACTTAAAACTGTCTTAAAGGTAACGAAGATAAAAATGACCCTAGTTATCGGTAATTCACAATGAACTTACTAAGTTCAACTATATCATTAATGCGTATGCCTTTTAGTCAATTTTCGATATAAACCACCAAAATTGGTTGTTCTGCTTTACTCTATCTCTTCCGTCCGAATTGGACACAATTTTACGCATTGATCCATGTTTTGAAAGGACTGTTCGTTTATGACTAAAATCGTTTTACGATGACTATAGATAAGCGTTTCGTAGATAGAATAATATAAATAATCTGTTAATTAATCTAAAGTGATAGCCATAGTCTATAGCGTGCTTCTTACAAAGTTACGAAAGCGTCTAACTGATGAGCTTAACTCCCGTAGCAGAGTAAACACATTGAACTTAAAATCGCAGAATACTAACTGCGTGTAAAATAGTTACCTTCTAAAACTAAGCAGACCCCAATTACCCATATTGATTTGTATTTTAACATGTCACAACTCAATAAATACCCACATAAAGAGAATGGATATCAGTTCACCTTATTTATGTAAAAAGTTTGAAGACGAAGCCTAGCTAAAAAAGAAAGATAATATAAAGTAAATACTTTTTTGACGACATATCCAAATGTCGTCTCGTCTTTTCCACTGAAAGACATCAACAATCCTCCCAAAAATCGACCTAAATCTGAGAAGCTCTTTGGCCACGGCATCGCGTTTGACCTAACCTAACCTATCTATTAGTCGAGGTTATCAGCTTTAGTGAGAAATATTTTATTCAACAATATATGCAACGATGCAACCAGATGTCAGTAACTGACAATTGGCCTTACGAATTCTAAACTCCTATAATTCCGATGGCTCCATTAACAGAAGTCCCCATTTCTAGAAGTTAATTTTTAACTTGCAATCATTGGAATATAGCTACTTCATCCTGTCGAAGTCACGTTGACAAAAAGTTCTGATGACCTATAGTTTTTAAACCGTTCCGTACGCGTTAAGAGTTAGATTACTTTTAAAATTGCTTCCTACTGAGAAATATTGTAATTATCGAATTTTGTGGTAGAAGTAAATTAACCACTTTTGACATAAAACTTTCTAGCATTGAACATATCGCAAAGAATAATACATACCATAGTTAACTTTAGTTAGAACTAGAAGGTGTCGAAGGATTTCTCCAAGTCAGCCAGTCAAGCACCCGTGTGCACTTCTTTTTATATTTCTTCAATTGGATAGCACAAACGAGCTTAAACGAAGCATGAAAAGCTTTATATCCCACCTTAAAACCGAATTGATGTGCAGGTGTATAAGTGACCTCAGCACACATGGAATAATGCTTAAAACTTTTTCAAATACATTGAAGAATAATTATCAACATTTTATTATCAATATTTTATTATCTTTAAGGCAGAGAGTAATGTGAAAATCATAAATTGGTATTAAAAATTTTATGAGCAGTCGTGGCCGAGCGGTTAAGGCGTCTGACTAGAAATCAGATTCCCTCTGGGAGCGTAGGTTCGAATCCTACCGACTGCGATGTAATTTTTTTTATTTTTTGAAGTCAATTCCTTCAGTTATACGTCATAACCGTGTCTAGTAATTTGAACTTTCTGAGTCGTTTGAAAATGTTTGAGTTTAAGAGTAGTTTAAAATACGAATGATTCTGTCAACCTCATTAAAAAATCTAGATTTGTGGTAATTTAAATATGTAAACCTATCAAAACTTGTTCGGAGTGTTTCGAAGCCATTAAAAAACTTTACAATTTAAAACTAAAAAATTAAGTAAAGCAAACAAATGTATTTAAAGTCCAATGGTAATTTTCTTAATTTTAGTTTCGCACGAACAGACGGCTTATGTCGAAGTCGCCCATGGTGGACATCTAGGTTTCTATGAAGGAGGACTTATCTATCCAAATCCGGTTACATGGTTGGACCGCACCTTAGTCGCTATGATAGGATCAATTGTTATGATACATGCTGATCCAACATCCAGAAAGATCTCAGTTTAAACTATTTTTGGAACCCAAACGAAACAGAATAAAAAAACAATCAAAATGAAATCTTAAATTATTGTTTTATGGATTAAAACAAAATAATTGAAAAAAATCTAAATAAAGTATTATGATATATATGTATGATGTATGTTTATGTAATTTTTGTTTGCTATAAGCAAATAAAACAAAACAAAATTGAATTGTTGCATTTTTTCACACGAAAACAGCTGTTTAACCATGAATATGAACTTATTTTTGAATTAGCAAAAAGAAATCATAATAAATTATTATTAAACTTACACACCTTACGCTCAATATATAAATTCATTAAATGAAACAAAATACATTTATATAGATGTGAAGTGATTCATAAAATTAGTGAAAAAAATATGCGCAAAAAATAAATTTAATTGTTTATGACAAATAATAAATGTGTATCAATGTTTAAAACAAATTATATACAAAAAGAAAAACAAAAAAACAAAATTCTGTAACTGTACACAGAAAACATTTTATGCATTTTTATAACATTTTGAATCCATTTTTTACACACGCAAAATAAAAACAAAAAAAAGATAAATACAAAAAACTAAATAAAACTGAAAATTCCAATAAGTTTAACTTTTAGGTATTTTTTTAAACTGATTATGTACTTATGTAGTAGGATCAAAACAAATTTGAAATTTTTAACAAAAACAAAATTATAAAATGTACATCTATGATGGGAAAAAGTCATAGAAAAGAGGCTGCACTACTTCGATTAATACCTTTTTTGTTTAAAGAATTAAAATAATTGTATTAATTTCTCTATAAGTTTATTTAGAAAAAAAAAACAAAATTTGTTTGAAAATTATTCCTAGCGTTTTGCGAAAAACGAAAATGCTTTAAATTTGAATCTGAATTATTTTTAGTGTCCTTGAAATTCCACCAAAAAAACTTCTAAATTTATAATTATTCAGTTGACTATTACTTTAATTTTCATTGGATGGATGAACTTATTTAATTTAGTTGACGATAATTTTAAGGCCTGAACTCTTATGACAAGGCTTGAGTAAATAAATTTTGCACTTGTCTTGCAGTTAGTCCTTAAATATGGCCTATTATTGAAATACCATTTGTTTTGAGTCTGTGTTATAGATAGTCCTGTTTTTTATAAGTAATAATTTATTTTTATATAATACACCCGCCACTGTATTAATAAATATACTAAGAAACAATTTGTCACCAAATGTTAAAATAAAATATATAATAGGCATAATATTATATAATTTTGTTTAAGAAAGAAAAAGTTACTTTATTTGACTGTGATTTAAATTTAAATTGACGTGAAGTTAAGTAACAAGTAAAAATTAAAATTTTGAAAAAAATAAATAAAACAAAAAACAATAAATCCGAAATTTTAGATGAGAAGAAAAATACATCTTGAAAACAAAATTTTGTAATTTAACGAATAGAATATGAGTTCTGTATTTTTTGTATCGCCTTGATCTTTTATTTTCGTCTAGCATAAACGAAAATTGTTTCTTATTGAAAATATAATTTGCTTTTATAAACAAATAAAAACTATGTATGTATTATGGTATATGCAACGTCATCAAATGAATTGATTTATACTGAAAAAGGCGTTTGCGATCAAAATTACAAAATATTATCAATAAAATGACGTTTGATTTATTACAGTGACTTTTATTTAAAATGGAAAACATGTATTCTATATTATGCCACTAAAATCTTAAATTTTTTATCTTGATGATTTTCTATTAACTTAAGAACTAATTTTTCAAATAAATAGCAATAAATTAAGCTTAAAAACATTGAAGGTGAATAAATTGGGTCGTGTCGTGAACGTTCGAAAAATTCCTATCGTGAATAGTGTTCGAAATTCCCCTCGGAATTTATTGCTATTGTGAACAAAATTTCCATGGGAAATTTGTTGACAAGGCGAGACGGAGCAATGTAACAGCCTTATTATGAGTTTCAATTTGATAGTTGATAATATCTATCAACTATTTGATGAATCGGTATTATGAGTATAAACTTTTAATTTTTAAACTGATTGTGAATAGTTTATTGTGAATGAGATTTTTTTCTCGTTTTACGTTTTCAATTACTGTTTTAAAATTTTGTTATGTGGCTGGAATTAAAATTGTTTTGCGAAAATGTAAGTTGTTCTAATAAAAAATGGTAATTTTTTATTCAGGAA
This sequence comes from Eupeodes corollae, assembly GCF_945859685.1. Classification (NCBI taxonomy): domain Eukaryota; kingdom Metazoa; phylum Arthropoda; class Insecta; order Diptera; family Syrphidae; genus Eupeodes; species Eupeodes corollae. Next base: position 118,449,197 of record NC_079149.1, read on the forward strand.
CATAATAGTAAATAACAGAAAACAATGGAAAAGTATGGTGGAAATAATGGAGCAAAATCCTGAAGTCGCAAGGGAGATGATGTCAAAAAGCGGATCTAGCAAAAAAGTGGCAAGCTATCGCAGTGGAGTTGAATAGCTTGAAGCCTCCACAACACGATTTAACCAAGTGGTAAAGAGTAAATTTCATTTGCTCAAGTGCATTCAATTTGTTATTTTTTTGATGTTAAAAGGTATGGATTGACAAAAAAAAGTTAGAAACAATTGCTGCTGGCGAAGGACCTAATAACACCGATTGAATGATTATGAAGAAGCACTAAGTCGTCTAATGCAAGTGTTAATCCCCCGGGTGTTGAATTAGGGTTGTAATTACCAAATTTGACTGATGAAGGTCAACGAAGATGAAGCAGTGCAGGTTTAAGAAGTTTTACCCTTAGTGCAATCACCGAAAAATAGTCAACCAAGAACCTCAAATCAAGACCAATATAAAAAAAGACTTGCTTTGCTGTAAAACCAAACGTAGGCACAAGAAAATTGCGTTAACTTTATCATAACTCCCTTCAAAAATAATTCCGCCAAGTCATAATTAATTTTTGTTTAGCCTTTGAAAATCCTGAAATATAAGTTTTTTGGTTACATGCGAAAATATACCTATAGCAACCGAATTAAACATTGTCAATAAAAAGTAATTTTAAAATTAAATTGCATACAAATCACTGTTTCTATATATTTATGTTTCATTTTATGAAGAGAATGAAAAAAGTGCCTTTTATAATTATTTTTCTAAACTAAAAAGTATTTGAGACGTATCAACCAAGAATTTGTGGTTGATATGAAAATGTATGTGTATCTATTTTGTTAATATGAAGACAAAATAGAACTGATGGTCAGTATTATGGAAAAGTATACAGATACGATTTACTTCCTAAAGGGAATCCACCAATTAAATCCTTATCTGATTGGGAAAAATGAATATTTGTTTGTTACGTGAGTTCCGTCTATGCAGCCGAACACTCCTGGGAGTTTATATTTTTCTTTCTTTCCTCTTCTGCGGTTTGAGAGTCTTGCACGAGCTAATGGGCGGTGTGAATAAAAACGAGTAGGACAAGTAAATACTTGAACATATCAAAATTACAAGTAAACGCCAAAATTGAAGTGAATAAAACAAGTATTTACTCTTACTCGTGAGTAAATACTTGAGAGGCTAGTAAAACCCGGAAAAATGCCAATTTTGGTGTGAATAAACGCAAGTAAATACTTCTGTAGCAAGTAAATATTCGTCTACTCGCAAGTCAACCCGACCCCAGACTTGCAGTCGTACTTGTACACGAAAGATGGCTCAGTTTAGGCGAAAACAGAACGTTAGGCGAAAACAGAACAAGTCACAACAGTAAATGATGCGTAGTCTGTGTGGCGCTACAAGTATTTACTTGCCTTTTTTGTGAATTCAGTTGTCTCGCGAGTAAATACTTGCTAGTAAACCCTCGGGTTGACGAGTACACGGTCACAAGTAAACTCCACGCTTTATTCACATCGGTTTACTTGGAGTTTAAATACTCGTTACACTTTACTTGTAAGTAAATACTCGTCATACTCGTTTTTATTCACACCGCCCATTCACATCGGTTTACTTGGAGTTTAAATACTCGTTACACTTTACTTGTAAGTAAATACTCGTCATACTCGTTTTTATTCACACCGCCCAATGCCGCCGTATCCACTTGGTCTCCCCGATGAAAGTACTAAAGGTTTTACCCCTTCATTCCATTTAGGCCTATTACAAATTTGGGAAACTTTTACGAATCCAAACAAACAGAACTTCTTAGACTTTTGACAGTACAGAACTTTATTTTGCTTTATAAATAATTCGGAGAGCTCTAAACAAACTCTGCTCAGAGCGTACTCGAAATGTTCAGGCTTTTCTATAAGATAAATAAATATTTAAGCTCTAAGCAACTTCTAAAAGCGGTTATGCTCTATAATGCTCTATAAATACCTTAGAGGCATTAAAAATTACCTTATTTTATGAAAATATTAAGAATAATAAAAGTTACAAACCAGAGTATTTTGTATCACCCTATCGTATTGAATATTGAATTCTGCATTACCGACATTGCAGACTTATTTCAAAGGATGGTTTTTGTTTTTGATATTTCCTTTTTCTTAGGAAAAAAGGTTCGTGTACAATAAATTACCCAGAGTAGCCGCTGCACGGAAATACATCTTAGCAACGTTGTATATAAACATGTTGTATACAATTTGATATCTTTGTTCATAAGCAATGTAAATATACAATGTATAAAATATTTACATGGTCTATAAACAATGGTATCAATTTCTGGTTATTTTTTAAATAACTAAATTAAAACACCATAGTCATAAGTAGAGGATTATTTTAGGCTAAAAATGTATACAGATTTGGTAATCTCTGTGGCAATGTTCACAAACTATTGCACTTCCTTTCCTTATCCCATTAGTATCAGTACATGTGTCTTATATTGTGATATCTACCTATGTATGTATATACATTTTGTTGGCGTATTCATGGATTGCCCTAAGGGCGACCTAAATTCAGGGATGAGAAAGAAACATGGAAGTATGCGATCATGGAACTTATAGTTTTTGCAGTAGGACCACCATAGCAAGCCGTGATGTATGATGGGAAAGATGAAGAGAAATGACCTTTAAAGTTGAAAAACAAAAATGACATTGCAGTATTTAATTCCCCAATTATAATAATCAATTTAATAATCTTTAAAAAAACTAACATTTGGTCTCTAGGCTATTTTTGGTGTTTTATAATTTGAGTCGAGCTGAGTTCTGAAAGATAAGTAGGGGAATACCGTAGTCGAGACGCATATAATGCTAGATACTAAAATTTGGTCGGAAGAAAGCATGCCAACAACAGAGGCATTAGCCTTTTAAACATCGCATACAGGATCTTGTCAAGCGTATTATGTGAACGCCTGAAGCCATTTATTGACGAAAAAATTGGCTCTTATCAGTGTGGAATATTTCATCGACCAAATTTTCACTCTACGCAAAATCCTGGAAAAGACCCAAGAACATAACTTCGAGACACACCATATTTTCATCGATTTTAAAGCAGCTTATGACAGTTTAGACAGGAACTAACTATACCGTGCCATGTTGAGTTTTGGTATTCCTACCAAACTGATATGAGGATGACGTTGGAAATGCTCGTTGCTGAGTAAAAATTGGAAGAGACTCAACCGAAACCTTCGAAACCCCCAGAGAGCTTCGACAAGGCGATGCGCTGTCAACGCCAATACAAGTGGCACCATCTTTCAAAAATCCACACAATATATTGGATATGCAGATGACATCCACATAATGGGAGTGCCAAACGAGCAGTGACAGGTGCCTTCTCTTATATCGAACCTGAGGCGAAGAAAATGCGTCTTGACATTAACGAGGACAAAACGAAGTATTTACCGTCGTCAAAGAGAGTAGATTCACACCGTAAGCCTTGGGTCAAAACGTGACAATTGAAATGTATAACTTCGAGGTGTTAAACCAATTTTTGTATCTGGGCACTGCTGTTAATTTTGCAAATGACACCAGCGCGGAGATCAAACGTAGAATTACCCTTGCTAATCGCTGTTTCTTTGGCCCAAGCAAGCAGTTGAGGAATAAGGGACTATCGCAAAGTACCAAAGATACAAGGTACAAAACCTTAATCAACCCAGTTTTGCTGTATGGTGCAGAAGCATGGACTCTCTCCCAGGCGGATGAAGGATGTTTTGGTATCTTCGAGAGGAAGGTTTTGCGTACGATCTATGGTTCGGGTTGTGTCGACAGCTGTACATCGACTTGCCACTGGTAAAAAAACTACGTGTTCAACGCTTAAGATGGCAAGATAGCTAGGACATGTCGAGCGAATGAACATCGAAGCTCCAGCCCGTAAGTATTCAACGCCAACCTGAGGGAACAAGAAGCAGAGGCAGGCCTTGGTCTTCGAAACTGATTCGAGATCGAGTAAGCTGGCGAAAGTTATTACTTTAGCTGCTAGAAGCACCAATGGTGACAAAACAAACATTTTAACTGTAAGTAAGTTTACATAATGTCCGGTGAAATTTTTGCTCGCAAATATTTCAAAATCTTGGGTTTCTGTTGTCATTTTTGTTTGTTTTAAATTTTCTATGGATCTATTTTCTGAGATTTTGAACTTTCTATTAAATAAATAAATTATATTAAAAATAAACAAATCATCGACCTATCACATAACGGTATAATTTTTTAAAATTGCCAACTGTTCTTTGAGGTTTATATTTGAAATGGAAACATAGTCATAAGACGATATGGTTGTTGAAGACAATTTTTGCTCCTTGTGTAATTTGTTGTTTGCAGATATTTGTCCACCATTAACCAAATATTCACATTACAGCAGATATTGGAAAAAAACACAGGAACTTCAAGTCGATATCCATCTCATTGTTGATTTTAAAGTCGCGTTTGACAGCATATATAGGCTTTACAGATCAATGTCTAGTTAAGCATCCCTGTCAAACTTTTACGTTTTGTACTGAATGACGATGGAGCACGCACGCTGCTCTATCAAGGTCATAAAAGATCTCACCGATGCATTTGATGTCAAAAAAGATTTTAGACACAGCAACGCACTGTCATGCGAATTCTTCTTGGAATGGATTTTGCAAAACTCGACAGTCACAATCTTTCAAAAATCTATCCAATTACTCGGATACGCCACCGATGATATTGACATAGTTGCAAGATCATTGCGGCGTAGGTGGAGAAGATGGATTAAGTGGTCAATGAAGGCAAGACCAAGTATACGCTGCCTTGGGCAATAGTCACCATGGACAACAAAACCAGGACTGAAATCAATTGATGAATAACTCTTGGAAATCGCTTCTGCTTTGGAGTTGGAGGCAATCGATTAGTAAAGTCGTCTCTTGAGCTGCATCTATAAAACGCGGTCAAAGTGAGCCTGTTCTCATTTATGGTGCTGAGGCTTGGATTCCGTCAAAGATAGATGAGAGCGTCTTAGGATGCTTCAAAATTAAAAAATTGTTGGGTAATTTGTCGTCACGTCTTTGAATCCAATCAATTGGCGTTCTAAACTGGAGACAGCTAGAAAAGGACCGATCTGGCTGGAGACGCATTTTGGTTGAGGACCAGCTCCGTCCCAAACTGTAGCCACCTTAAGTAAATAAGTGAGTATGCAGATGTTTGGGGAAATTTCTGTATGAATTGTATGAATAATAATTTGTGTATATTAAAACCCGGTTAAATGCATCTCTCCAATATTTACATAAACACACTAAAACTATTCATTTGTTGTTTTTAATTAAAATAAAACAATTATATTTTCATTTGTTATATATCAAATTTCATTTCTTTATTTCAATTTACACAAAGTTTTAATTCTAACAATAGAATACATAATATATTTACAATATATACAAAATTTTGTATTAACAAAAATCGATTAATTTTACATATTTCCTATAGTTTTTTAGTTTTTGTTTTTGTTTTTATTTATCTAACTTATTTTATATCAACTTATTACATATACATTACATATTATAATATCTTTATTATATATACAACATTATTCGCTGCTAAAAAGGAACACATGTTTTATAGCTATTGTATAATTTATGTGCTGTAATAAACAAAATCTTACAATTTCATATAAAAACATAACTGAAGTGACTCGAATTAATGGTTAAGAGTTGTTTCTTTTTAACTTAGAAATAAAAGAATATTGTCAGATGAAATCATAAAACTACTATAACAATAATTTAACACCTAACATTGAAAACAAAAATAATTGTAGAAGCGTTTAGCAAAATTCATAGAAATCTTATCGTCAAAACAACACAATGTTTTATATACAGACTTGGTTACACGTCCTTGAATTGTCATTCATAATTCATTATTATAATGAATATCTATACATAATATCCAAATATTTTAAGTCTTTATTTATTTTTTATTTTTTATTTTTGTTTCATTTATTTATTTAAACCTAATGCAAAATATATAACAGATGAAATATAAATAAAATTAAAAATTGTACAAAAGATTTAACAAGCAATTAATGTTATTTGGTAATTAATTTCATATATTTTTATTTGAAATGCAACATAGTGCACTTATTTCATAATTAAGCTATGATATTAACAATATTTTTATAAATTCTAATTTATTTTATGTTTCATATTTTTGTTTTCTTTCCTAAATTGTTTGTACAAAATATTTTATATTTTTCTTTTATTTACAAAAGTCTCTATTTTGTATGGTTCTTTATAATTTAATAAAATCATATATAGTGACGTTGATATGATAAAACGAAAATTAAATTCTGAGTTAATATACATTTTTATGTTGATGTTTCAAATTTAATTCGTGTCTGTTAGCCCTACGCTAAATTAACTAATTCAAATCATACATAAGTTTTTCTGCGTTATTTGGTTCTTCACAATCAAAAGATGCCATCATGAGTTCTGTAAAGATAGAATAAAATAATTATTATTTATTTTATTTGCAAGTCATAGTTTTGAATTATGAAATTAATATGATTTTGAGAATTTAATTTTTACGAGTGATATTCAAGATTTTCAAATACTCTCCAAAACAACTCAACCACGGAGTTACGAAGGGGTACAGTTTTGTAAGTATAGAATAAAACTGGAAAAATATAAAAGATAAAACAAAAATTTTAAATAATATACATATAAATAAAATGAAACTTAAGCAAAATAAATAGACACATTTTAAATAAAATAAATAATACTACAAAAATTAATAAATATAAAATAAAAAAAATAACAAACATTAAAAATATAAAGTAAAAAAAATTAAAAAGAGAAAATTAAGCGAAGACTAAACGAAGTTAAATACAAAATAAATACGATGAAAGTAGAAAAATGAATCAAATAGAATTAGATAAAATATAAAATATTAAATTTACTTAAAGAAATAAAATACTATTAGCAAATAAATAAAACCAAAAATACAGTAAATCTAATGTACTACAAGTATAAAAAAAAGAAAACAAAATAAATCATCATTTTTAACATACTATTTAATAAAACAAGATATGAAAATACATTCAAAATAAAAAAAAAAATACATACAAAAATAAATAAAATGTTATTTGAAATAAATTAAAACATAAAAATAAATCAAATGTCTCAAATAAAGTAAAGTAAACAAACATAATTTTAAATTAAAAAAAAAAGTTTTAAGAAAAATTTCAAGTATAATAGTACATAGCATAAGTACAAAAATAAATCAAATTAAATTAAATTAATATAAAAAGTAAAACAAATCTTAGACTTACATTTCCCATTGCAGAGTCTTTTTTTTCTTTATTAACCAAATTTCAAATAAAGAAAATGATTTCGTAGATGAAAAATTTTGAAACATAGTTCTACTAAATCAGCAATCTAAATTCTTACAGAATAATCTTTATTTACAGTATTTATAATACGTTCTTTCTCACGTGTAACCCAATACGAATTTTATGACCAATATCTTTGTTTAAAAAAACTATTGGTATTGTACTCTCATAAGCACAAACTTTTAGGGCGGCCACATTCGGCAATATTGCCATTCGTGTCGCGAAGTGGAGTTAAGATATTCACGGGAGCGAGAGAAAAATATGCTGTAGAGTAATGGGAGATAATTAATTTACAAGCCAAAATGATAACAACATTTCCTTTAGACTATTCGCTTCTGTCTTTGTATCTGTTTTCATATAAATAGCTCCCATACGAAGGGTGATAAATGTTGTCTTTGTTTTATATGAAAAAACGGAAAAATAAAACATATATTTCTCGTGAATCTCTCCACTTCGTGACATCAACGCCAATAATGCAAAATGTGGTCGCCCTAAAAGTTTCTACAGACGAGAGTACTATACAATGTCAATATCTACTGGAAGGTACCTCTACAATGACACTTTGAAAAATTTCAGACTTAAACCAATTAAAAAGTCATTCATTAATAATAATCTCTCTCTACAGTTAAGTTAAAAACAGAAACATATTTTTTTATTGTGAAAGTTTACCAAATTTTACTTTTAATGCTTTCCGATTTCACAATTCCAAAAGAATCAGAGCATCTGATTACCTTACACGCTTTTATAATATATACCTACTTATTGTAATAATATTGATTGAAAAAATATGCATACATACTTTCTTTGAGAGTGTAAAATATATACGTAATAAAATTGTATTGAATTTAATTTTATATAAGAACCAGTATAGTATTTCGTTTTACTTTACAATTAAAACAAAATCACAGAGAGACGTAGATTACGACATATGAACAACGTGACACCCATTTCTGCCGACATCGCACCGCCTTTTGGAAAAATAAAACCTTACATAAAAGTCATGTCGCATGAAGTAAACAAAATAAAAGAAGAAAACCGTCGTCGTTGTCCTCCATTCATCGATATCATAAGAAATCTCAACAAAAGTTCTTTTTGTATACCCTTACCGATGTTGACACATGGTCACTTTGTGCCGAAGGCAAAATTACACATGAGAAGCAAATAGTTAAAAAAATGTTAAAATCATGGTTGGAAAAAAGAACGATTCCCCGCTGTCATCCGTGTGTCTGACTCTGAATGTTAGCAAAATGATGCTGATGCTGATGCTGGAAGTCAAAAGGACCAAGGACACAACTGGATCTCAATTCAGCGAGGTACCTACCTATGATAAAAGTGTCTGAAAGCATCGAGATAAGTATTTTTTTGGTTGATGCTCATTTTATTGTCTTTTGTTCGACGACGTCGTCGTCGTCGGTAGTCGGTAGTGCCATCATCAATGACGCTGTCGTCATCGACAACTATTACTATGACGACGATGGCGATGTCGATGTCGATGGTGATGCCAATGACGATGTTGACGACGACAACGACGATGACGATATTCGTATATGAGGCGTTGCTTGGTGAATCAAAATCGAAAATTGCCAACGAGAAAATTTTGTTCAAATAAAAGCTTTTCCGCGGAGTGAATGGCTTCAACTAGCGGCGGCGATGACGGTGGTGGGTACGGTATACCTAGTATAGAAGAAACCTAAAAGGCATGCTGAATGCTGTTTTGATCACACGTATATGTATATTTTGGGCTATTACTTTTTTTCTTGTCTTTCTCTCTTTTTTTCAAACGTGATGCAGAATTTTGCCTCCACACCCTTTGTTGCAATATTCTTGCTCCCGTGTATAGAATATAATCGAGAATATTAAAAACATGAGTATTTCTTATGAAAGGTTTCAAAAGTGGTTATAAAGACCTTTCAAATTTTTCACGTGAAAAGGTTTTAGTAAGAATTTTTAAATATTTAGAATTTTTTTTTAAATAACATACTTCATGGATTGGCACTCTAAAATTCAATTTTAGTTTTTGACATTTTTGTAAAAACGAATTTCTACATCTTTTCCCAATTTGTATTTTACAGTTTTTGTTTTCATTTGAATAAAACTTCAAACACAAGTCAGCATTTTCCAATTTTTCTATTCAGTTAAACATTAAATGATAGAAATACATCCAAAACTCAAAATTTTGTTTGCGTTGATACCAGTAATTCCATTTTCAAAGTATACATAGGAAAATTGAAGAGTGTCTTCAGATAAATTAATTCCATTTCCTTAAACCAGAAATGTTGTTGTTGTCTTTTTTTTGATGGTTTAAAGTTAAAGTTCCAAAAATTTGTTCGACTAATTTAACGAAGGTAAAAAATTATTAAATAGCAGCTTTTGTGGTTTTTGATCAAAACCTTTCTTTGGTCAAATTAAAAAAAAAATACTCGTATTTATGCAACGAATTTTACTGTTTAGATCAAATAAAAATGTATTTATTTTAAAATGTTAAAATCTAAATCTTTGAAGAAGCAAACTTAGCTTAAATTTTAGTGATATTTGTTAAACGTAAAATTCCATTATTTTTAAACAATAGTCCTTTATACTTCTTCATAAAAAAGGAATTTTTCGTGTGTCATTTTCATTAAATATTATTTATGAATACTAGACATTATTTAAATGACCCTAAAACTAGTGTTCCAAAAATAACTATTAAATTCATTAATTTCGTGAAAAAAAATATGATTTTGGAATTTAATCACTTCATATCCAACTAAAATTTTCAATTCTGCGAGTGATTTTTCTTAAAGTATCTTTTTGATTGAAATAGTGAAACTTTTATAACTACCTACATACTACATCATAACAGAAATATATTTTCAATTAAATATAAAATCAAATAATTATCTTATATGGACTTTTATATTTCTGATACTTAAAATTAATTAAGTATAATATATATTGTTCTAGATTGATATATAAACTTTTATAAGGTTCCAAATACATATAACTTCTCGACGACCGACGCGACGACGTGATAAGAGCTACATACGTAAGGGTATACAGACCAAGGATAAGAAAGAAGTTTTTCTTCACGTACATTATATCTGTTATAATAAGAACTTATGAATGAAGAGTCATCTTTAGCTAATTGTTAAACTTTATTGTTAGAATGAAAAGATTATATTCTCTTAATTAACATGTTTTAACTTTTTGGATAAAACGAAGCTTAGGTAATAAGTGAACAGTATGTTGATAGACTTATAAATAAGTCAAGTTTTGTAACTAATCATTAATAATATTCAATAAACCAAATAAAAGTTGGCTTTAAATTTGAAGGATACTTTTACTATTAAACCTTTATGTAGGAATCTTACTAGAAATACAAACTAGGACGAATCTGTCGTCTGCTATAGTATAAGTAACTTCAATTTAAAAATCTAAAAATTAACTATCTTATCTTATAATATTACTGGTCTGAAAAGCAAAATATTATTACCTGATTTTTTTAATTTCATTCTAAATCATGATATAATTTTTTTATTCGAACCTTTCTTAGAAGAAAAAATAAAAAAAATAACTTAAAATACTTTGAGGAATTCAATATTTTATGGTCACCCGCAATAAGATCAAGTGTTCATGGAAGGACCAGTGGTGGGATTTTATGTGGTGTAAAAAAGACTATAAGACTGAGACAATCAACTAACTTTTTAAAATTAAGATGGATAGAGAATTGTGCCGAGATTTACAAATCATTACTAAGCAGTATCATAAGCTCTATTCTCTTGTATCAATATAATAGAAAATTATGATAAACATATTGCAGGAGTTATCAAGGCCTCAGCACCATTTGCCCACAGTAACAATAGCCGAAATCATGCTTGTACACAAAAAAAAAAAAAATGGTTTGATATTGATTTTGTGACACTACTTAAACATTCATTTGTTTATCTTAAGTTGTTCAGATCTACAAATGCTCTAATATAAAAAAAATTTATCTTCATATTAACAAGGATTTCAAAAGACTTTGTACCAAAAAAAAGGAGATTACATCAACAATGTTGTAAAAGAACTGGCAAATTGTAAGAACTTGAAGGCTTTCTGGAACAGTGTTCGTGATAGAAGCATACGCTCGAATATGAGACACTAACAGCTCATTTTAAAACTCTTTTGCCTGCTGATGAGAATCACGATGACTTCTATTATGCATAGCCCAATGTCACTATTTCCGAACTGGATAATCCTATTACTCGACCTGAGCTTGAAACTCCTAGCACAGATGGCATTGCGATTGAATTCTACAAAAATAGTAATAAACCGTTTAAAAATCATCTTCTGGCATTTTTCAACAAACTTTAAGAAAAATTCTTTTGTTCCAAAAAATTTCAACAAAGTGGTTATATTCGCAATCTTCAAAAAAGGAGATACCAATCATCCAGAGGAATCTCGATTCTCAACTCGCTAAGAAATATTTTAACTTCAATTCCTTACGAAAGGTCAATGGATTGGATTGAGAACTACAACCGACTCATAATGTTCCAGGCAGGATTTCCATCCATGATTTTTAAACCGCGTCAGAGAAGGAGCCTCGCAGAAGAAAACTGGTCCCTAACAACGCGCCTATTGAGGAAGTTCATTACTTCAAATATCTTGGAGTTTTACTGTCTTACAATCTTAATGTCTTAAAACTCTTTAATTTTGACTTTTTACATTCAGTGCAATATAAAGAGTGATGTTTTTTCGTTATCATTTTGCTCAAAATGCAGAATCAATCGATTGCGTTTGAGTGTTTAATTATTGCCCTTATTTGTCCTTCTCAAAGATAATACAAGAAAAACTTATTTTTCAACATTCTAAAACAGACCCCTTGTTACAACTACGTTTGTAACTAGTAAAATTTATTATATCTCATTTAAAGAATTTAAAACAAATTAAATAAATAAATTAATATTAAATAATATATTGCTTATTACTTTTGTAACTAAGATTATAAATGCGAAAGTAACTCTATCTGTCTGTTTGTTGCTCCATTACGCCTAAACAACTTAATCAATTTGCATGAAATTTGGTATGGAGATATTTTGATACCCGAGAAAGGAAATAGGCTACTTTTTACCTCGGGAAAATGACGCATTCCCATGGGCAAATTCAGGTGGACCGATCGCTTTTGGGCCTAAGTTACGGAACAGATTTAAATATCGCAGTCCCAACCCTTATGAAATAAGTTGTCGAACATGTTAAACTTATCATACACGAATATTAATGCGGGCTTCGCGCGCCCCGTGACTCAAGCCCTCAACGTTAGACGCACCAAGTTCCACAAATAATATTTTTAAACCTAAACTTTATTATGCTCATCCTTTCATCGCCAAACACGAGCCATGTAGGGACAACAATTAATTCACTGATTCTGTCTTCTATTTCTAAAAATTTTTTTTCGGCTGAGGTGCGGTAAAATACCCCATAGAGTTTCTTAATTTTTTGGAATTATCAGGGGTGCCTTCTCATAAATTGAGATTGAAGGTTGGTGTTCCAGTCCATTTAATGAGAAATCTTGACGCACCAAAGCTATTTAATGGTAAACGGCTACAGATTCCTCACCTAGTACAAAATATTATAAAAGCATAATCATGACTGGAATAGCAAAAGAAAAAAATGTTTTAATTCCCCGCATTCCGATAATTCTTAAAGATATGCCGTTTCAGTTCAAAAGAGTGCAGTTTCCTCTGAAAGCACGATTTGCAATAACAATAATTAAAGCTCAGAGGCAAACGCTGAAAGTTGAAGGTGTAAATTTGGAAAAAACTGTTTTTTCCGTGGACAATCACAAAATCATTACGTTCTGGCCAAGGAAGGATAAACAAAAAACGTCGTATATAAAAATGTATTACAGTAATCTATCTTCTTCTTAAAATGAATTAACCTAACCTATCCTATAACGATGGCACTTAGTATGGCCTATTCCCATCTCGGCACAATTCAAACATACGTACAAAAGAGTACAGGTTCAGGTTTTTTCATACTACTATCCAAAAAAACTATCTAATGCAGACGAAGTCGCGGGAAAAAACTAGTATTAAATAAAATACAAACTTAAAATTCTGAAAAAATGCTTATTTAATTTTTTTAAATTAAAAAAGTTCTGTGATTTAATTGACTTTAATTTAATTCAATTAAACTTCAAAATTGTCCCATTCAGATTCCAAGAGGGACATCCAATTAATCCAAAAGAAAAAAAAGACAAGAAAACAGTCGCATTTAACGAAAGTCTTAAGCAAAAAGTATATTTTAAAAGAACATGGTGTATATTCCGAGTTTATAATGGGTAGGATGTTCTATTTTCCCATCTACCTTATGAACTATCCTTAAAAGCGTCAATACTCCACGCCATTAATGTTTAAAATGTTCTTCGTTAAAATTTGTTAATTTAGTTTGGGATTTGCTAAATTTAGAAACAAAAACTGACTATGATAGTTTCAAGTAACTGTTCGCATTCAATTTAAAATGAAAGTGTTAATTAAAGAACCAATTGTATAAAATTCAAAATATCAATTTATATTCCAAGAAAATCGATTCACGAAAAGTAAGTATACGACACAGTGACCCATAATAAAGTTCCTTTTGCCTTCCACTTGAATTATCCAGAGAATGTTCACTATTGTTCACTTTATATTTAAGTCTTAAAAATGTTAACAAGTTACACGTTCCTTTCAGAGTTGGTTGTGTTTTTCAAATAAACATAACAATTTTAAACTCTTTTTCCTCTATACACGACATCTGCACAAAAACAATATACACGTAGGTACAAGGAAACTCTGGCAAATTTGGCAAAATATTTTATAGCAATTTTGTTATACACTTCTTGTTTGAAAACCTTAAAAGTGGACTTAACTGCTCAACAGACTAAAACTAAAAACCATAACCGTGGGTCACATTGAATCCTAGTACGAGTCCTGTGACTTTTTAGAATTACAACTCGTTTGACCTATTAAATTGAATGGAAATTCTCTCTCAGTTGGATTCCCTCCTAAGCATTGCACTTAAGGCCGCTCCGCTCTAAAGAAATCTATTGTCACTGGGGGCACTTGTTGACGACGACGAGGACGATGATGACGATACGCATGAGATATACTGTGAAAGTTTGCGCATTTTAGACTTCCTTATTTCTCGTCGTCGCTAAAAAGTGATTCTCCAACCAACACGATGTAAAATGAAAAACATATAAGGCAGTGGCGGCACGGCGGGCGTTGACGCTAACACAAACAGTAACAGTAGCAGCTTGAAGCTTCAAGAATAGCTACGAGCTAAGGACGGGTTGAATTTATTTTAATTGCTCGCTTAAGTGGATGAAAATGAACGCCAGCGTTATAAGTTCTGTGTTTGATGCGAGCGATGTAATAGGGGCAAGAGAAGAATGTTGCATGGTATGTGTATATGCATAAAATAAAAGGGTATAGAATATTTAAATTCAGAACCCTCTGTGTTTGCCTTAATTTAAACACAGGTTAAGGATAACCGCTGCCATCGAACGTCGACATGCCGTTTTCCAGTTACCATTTTCGATTGGAGTTCTTGTAAATTTATGCAGTTGTAGGAATGTGTATCTCAATATAAAGGCACATCTAGGATACAAACATAGGGGCTTACAGAACTAGGAGGTATATCAGTGTGAGTTGCTCCGACTCCAGGTTTTGAGATTCTCAATTTTGGAATAAAGTGAAATGTTGATGCAGACAACATGCCAAAGCGAAGAGGTGCTAATTGTATTTTACTTTGAAATTAAATTAACTTTGCATGAAACTCCCTTAGCCCTTGGGATAAGCAAGCGGTCCATGCAAATGACTCCACAGAATCAAGAGGTGAAGTGTATTTAATTATTCTGCTTTGTCAGTGGATTATTATAATATAACGACATTTTTTTTTACTTTTCATCTCCAGCTCCAGCTTCAATTCCAGCTCCAGGACCAGCCAGTTCCAACAACGTACGTTTAAAATTTGTTCGTTAATTGGATTTGGCTGTAGATTTAAGAAGTTTAACGAAAAAAACAAATTCTTTTTAACCTTATAAAAAGGTAGAGATAGGGAAGAATTTTTTCGTCTCTCAAAAAAAAAATGAAATAAAATATATTAACACAAAAGTATGCTTAGTTGTATACCTCGAAGGTGTAGCACCGTGTGTTTATTACTATTAAACAGAAAAAGAGGAACATATAAATTTCCTTTCCTTATAATTTCTCTTTGAAAAGCTTATTAAGCTTTTTAATGCTTTAAATAATTTCACTTGAATTTTGTTTGAAATCTGGAATGAGGAGGGTGGGGAGAAGAAGAGGGGGGGGGGAAATGTTACCTTTACCTGCGTCATTTTGAAAATAGAAATATTTTACTAATTTTTATTTGGTGTAGGAATGAACCTCTCCGTGACTATGACAAGGAAGGTACATAGGCTGGAAGGTTTGTTAAAGTGCCGTGCCTTCGTACTTCCAAAGGAAGAATGACAGTATAGTTTGAAATTACTTTCTTTACCCTGAAGGCAGACTACCATACCGTTATAACGCTACACACCTTTCTTTTTTGTTTTTGTGGCGATGGCAAACTTCAAAGTGAATTTCCTATATTCCGGAATAAATAAAATTATTTCTAAGCTCCTTTGGGGTTTCGAAGATGAAAGACAAAGAATTATCAAATTATGTTGTTTAAACGATAAAATAATTCGCAATATATTTATGTGCCAGCTGTTGAGAAAGCTGTCGATATGATCAAAATTAGGGTAACTAATATAGAAGTTGTATATTTATTCATACTGTGAATTATTTATAAACATATATACGTAAATACATACAATTTAAGGGGAGAAAAATATTAAAATTGACAAATCTATGTTTCACAAATTACTCAAATAGCTTAAGACTAATTTATATGTACTATACGTTGTCTAATAAATATTTGTTTTTATTTGCATTTTTTAAGAATACATGAAGAAATGATTAATTTAAATTAGATTTTGATGAAATTTGCGAAGGTAGCGAAAACGGGGTGTTTTTAATGAAAAAATTAAAATTTTAAATCACTTTATTTGGTTTGCCAATTCTCGTTTGTTTGAAGGTTAGTTACGTGGATTTGATACACTGGTCTATAGTACATTTGTATGTTATATGTGACAACTAAATAAGCTTATAATTACTCATTTAAATACATTTTTTTTAAGTTTGTTTTTTTAAGCCAGGGGAATTTAAGATTGTCTCAAGGGATTTGTATTTTTCTTGATTCTTGTTATTATATCATAATCTCAATACTAGAATAATTAAGAAAAAAAAATAGGATAGTACAAAAATACTTTTAGCAATTCAGGAAGGTTCCTAAAAAAATCTAACGAAAATGATTTTTTAGATATGATCGAATTTTGTACTGGATGGATTGTCTATCCTAAGATTCATGTGGTATCACAATAAACCATTAAACTGGGTTAAGTGTGCCCTACTCCATCAGCCACTTTAACCTTACCTAACCTAAGCTCCGACAACACAGGCTACTTGTTGTTAATTTAGTTTAATTGTTTTTTTTTTTAATTTTACTGAAAGTTAACACCAATATTTTATTTTGATAAAATAAGTCTGAAATCAATAGATTCCTTTGTTTTCAAAACATTCGAGTCGAAAATCTACAATTTTTTAATTTTTAGTAGGCTTTTATTTAAGAGAAAAAACTTTTGATTTTTATAAAAAAAAATAATGTATTAGTCAAATCCTTTTTATCTTGAATTATTCCACTCAAAAATTACTGTTTTTCTATTTTTAACTTCCTATGGGCAATTGTAATTAAAAATTTTGACATTTCTCAACGTTTTAAGGTATCTAGAGTCTAAATAAAAGATTTTTAGAAAGATCTGTGCGTGCGTGTGAACATACATAAATATGTTTGTACGTCCTTACGTTCGGGAAGTTTTTTTTCGGGATTCATAGCTTAAGAATAAGTAGAGATATTCACTTCAAATATGCAGTAAGAACTCTCAAAAAAATTAAGAGAATGGTATTTTTACGATAGCAATTTAAAGAAAGGTAAATATTTTTATTAAACCTTGAATATCTCACGAACCAATAACTCTAGAGACTTGAAATAAATTTTATATTATATATATTGTAACGTGATACCAAAAAAATATGTTTTTGGAAAAAAATCCAGTTAATGGTTTTTTCGACTAAAATATATTTTCAAAAATTTGAGATATTTGTTCGAAATTAATTTTATGTTATACAAAATATTCTTTTCAACATTCGTTAAAACTTTGAGAAAAATGGAATTGATAGTTTTTTTTAACAAAAAATAGAAACCTTAAGAACAACGTTGGTACTAATTCTTATAAGAAATATTGTTTTTTAACATTCGGTAAAATCAATGGGAAAAATCTTCTTGCAAAAAATAAAAACGAAAAAAAAAAAAAAATACTTAAACTTAGTAAAAAATTCCTTTCGACTCAAAAATAAAATCTAAAAACGGACTGTTTGATTTTTATAAAATAAAATACTGAAATACTTGAAGTCGATTTCCCATCTGGTTCTTTTAATATAGCTAACGAAAGAAAGTATCCCAAACGTAGGGACATTTAAACACACGCACCACACAGTAATTTTCTATAAAAGGCTTTGTGTTAGATTCTAGGGACTTTGAGACTTTAAAATAGTTTGGAACAGGTTAATAAATTAGGGTCACAGCAAGCCCTAGAGAACCAGGTGTGTCTTCCAACTCTCAGTCATTCCTGTTATCAGAGTGATGTCAGGAATATAATTTTAAAGCTGAATCCGAATGGTTGATTTTATTTCATGACTTCATATAATTACACTAGGAAGATTTGTCAATTATTTCCAGAATGCAGTCCATTAAAATTATATACAAAATGAGGGAATATTTAAACAAAATTCGGACAAAGTTGAGTTTTGGTGGAAAGCTTCATGTATTTATCGAAAAGACCTTATTTTAAAGGTTGTTAAGGGCTCTACAAAAAAAATTAGAAATTTAAAAGTATTTGAGATATCACAAGCTCAATAGGTACACAACCATATCAAAATTGTGGACCGCTTTTCTCTAAACCTATGAACCCTACGAACAAAATTTACGTTTTGTTTATAGAATTACCAGAGCAACAATAAGTATCAGCAACTTTTTTAAATAAAATAGATATTTTTAAAAAATTGAGTAAAAAGTGTACTTAATTAACGCCTTTACATTTTTTCACTGATCCAAAATAGTAGAATTTTAAAGTGTGTACATGAAGCTCTTTCAGCTCTGTTAAAATTTTTGCAAGTTAATGTCTTATTTTCTTGGGATATATTTCTAAAAACGTTAAAGAAAAGTTCACAGAACTGCTTATTGCATTTTTTGACAATTATTTTATTTTGGACATTATTACAATAAATTCTCTTTAATTTGTATACACTTACTTTAAATAAACATCCGAGAACTTCTTAAAATTTCTACTTAAATTTATAACACTTTATTCTTTTGTTTCATATTGAATTAAATCAATAAAGGCATTAGTATAAGTCACAAAATTGTTTAATATCAACCATCTGTGTCCTTATGAGTGAATATTTATAAAGGTACAATTTCCTTAAGGACATTAAACATAAAAAATAAAAATCAATTATACGAGAATTCGCGACAAACCAATGTTATACCCAAAGTGAGTGAGCAGAACTAACCTCTCTACCTTTTAAAAAACAAAAATCAATAAATAATCTTTTTCAACCAGCTACCAATAAATTTTCAGTGGCAATTCCATATAACTTAACCTAGGGGTGAGTATAAAAGGTCCATTAGAAAATGGAAAGAAAAAACAGAAAACACCTATACCTAACCCATAGGTACACATTTTATCCTTCCAAAGTCAGAGTGTCAAGGTCTTAAAAGATGAATGAAAGAAAATTTGAGGATGTTGGGGTACTACACCTCGTATATACGTCCTACATGTATGCTTCTACTTTTAAAACGTCAGCATATGAATTTATATTTGGTTTTTGAGTTATGACCAAAATTAACTTTTAAAGTAGAATGTTGGCGTGTTCGTATACCAACTCTGTATCTATAAAGTCAAGGTGAAACTCTTTCATCATAAAAAAAGGACGAGTAGGTATCACCTACCTACTTTAAATCTGTGTGAAAAAAATATTTATCTTTTTTTTTTGAAAGGATGTGATGTGTGTAATCTCATGTTGCTCATAAAATGCCTATAGGTCTTATGGTTATAGTAATAAAATATATGACATGAGGAAATGTATGGTATGTATGGATGAAGGACTTTATGTGGATGATATTTTTCTGCAACACTGAATGGAAAAATTATTGAAATTGAAGCAAAGCTAAAAAGTAAACATATCATCTACGCTACATATGTCATAGGAAGGTGAAACGCTTGAACCACAAATTAAAAATAATCAACAATTTCCTCCTGCATGGCAACTCCTCGTTAGTTGAAATAGAGATGATATCCTTCTGCTTCCACCTTAAAACAGAAGATAAACAACATGGATTCTTGTCATCATTGATACCGCATTCATAGTCCCAAAGGTAGTGCCACTGATTTATCATAGTCACATGTGGAAGGCTCCTATTCACACAAATATCATAAATAGACATCACGTGCGATAGAGCAACTTTACCTGGACGGAAAGGACGTACTACTTCGCATCGCATCGGATCAGGGCAAAGCCTACATTCGCACATTCATCAAAACTTTCATCATTCCCAACGAGAGAAGACCTAATCAATTCCTTTGTCCGTGTCCTTGAGTCGTCGTCGTCATCGTGCCGTGTCGTGTCGTCAGTCCGTGGACCAAACCTTGATATCGATGGGGTATAGATATCTGCAGTATAGAATTAGGCTGTTATGTATTTGTATATCCACCAGCAGCATTGAGTTGGAGTATAGTGATATTGATATTAGGGCTTGAGATGATGTTGCCGTTGATGATAGTCTTCGTCGATGATGATGATGATGATGATGATGATGATGATGTTGATGATGATGACGATGAAGATGACTATCATCAGATTTGTCTTCCTCCTTTCCAGTTGATGACCCATGAAATTATTCATTGATGTGCAATCGAAAAGTTTTCGTTGAATTTGCCAAATGGCCATAGATTAAGATGTAGTACAAAAAACAGGCGTTTGGAATTGGCTTTCTTTTTATTACTTGAAGTTGCCGTTGCTGTTGCCAGTTGCCATGTTGCTATGTTGCCATGTTGCCATTGCCATTGAGAGGCAATGGGTTGGACTTTGATGATGGAAATTTACAAGAGGGGCGTTTGCTGACTTTGATTACGATTTTTTTTTCATTTCATTCCATTCCTTTTTTTTCTTGTTTCCTTTGCTCCAATTTCCCTAAATCCATTTTAGGTACGAGTTACAACAGACCTACACTATTCGTACATACATATTTTAAGGAGATAATGGTCGAAAAAGTTTTGCGTACTTTAAAAGCCTTTTAAACAAAATGACGATACAATTTAAACAATCAATCCTGCTATTAGCCTCTTGCGTTTTTGTTCTATACAGAAGTTCAGCAGGACGAGTATAGAGATAACCTTCAAATATAATCAATCTTCTTTAATTACATGATTTGAATCAATTAAGTCAGGAGAGGATAGGGCGGGAATATTGTATAGGGTTATTCTTAGTTATATAGGTAGCCTCATTATAAGATTTCCGCACTTTGAAGTTTTTCCTATAATATAAATGGATTAAAATGTTACGATGCGAGTAATTGCATGGACTTGGACAGGACATTTCAGAAAAGAAATTAAATCTTAACAATATTTTCTCCACTTTATTTGGATTGGAAATGTTTTTACTTTTGAAATTTTTTTTTAATTTTATTTTTATTTTTTTATATTTTCTCATTTGCTCAAAAGTTTTTGAAGTTTTGTTGTTCAATATGCGTTTCGTTCCAGTGATGTTCTTAGTTCATGGGTAAAAGTAAAAGTTTTTGCATAATTAATCTACTTTGAAGGTAATTTTCTTTAGGAAAATAAACTTTTAATTAGCTTATTTTGTATTGAATTTTAAAGTTTGTTTGTTATATATATTATATGTATATCGAATATAACATATACCCTTTGAAATGAACCTTTTCTATGCTTATACCTAACATTTATACCTACCTGAAATCCTTTTATCTTTGAAATTATTATTGATTCGAAGATTTATATTAATAAACTTTTTTTACTAATGGAAGTAACTTTTGATTTAAATAATAGAAATAGAAAATAGGTATCTTTTATAATTTCTTGAAATCTTTGATTTTAGATTTTAAAAGTTTATACTCAGTTAAATAAGTAGGTAACTTTTATGTTGTTGATATTTTCAGAAATTTTTTTATGAATTTATATTAATATGTTGTTTCTAGATATAAGCTTCACTGTCTAAGTCTCTTCATTAAAAAAAAAATGTTTCATCCGAATTCATTTATTCGAGTCGTAATGGACATTATATCAATTCCAAGGATCTGAAATACGAGTAAGTATTGAAAATAAGAAGATGTTAAAGTGACTCCTTGAGCCGGAAAGTGGATTTTAACAGTACGAGTATTGCAGACAAGAGGCTGGAATGCAACTCACGCAAACAAATCCCCCTAGATGCCCTTAAAAATATTTTTTTGTTTGAAATATGCCAAATTGTGATTTAAGCAATTTTGAAAAGTAAATTGTGATTTTTTTAGATATTATATTTTTGGAAACACTGGTTTAAACAGCTGACATACGTTTCGTGTTAATTGTTTCACTGTCAAACATCTTCAGTTTGGTCTATAATTTAACCATGCATTGTCATTTTTGGTTCAAGCATTGCAAGAGCTACCAATGCATCCGGAAAAAGTCACAGTTTGGTGCAGTTTATGGGCTGGTGGCATCATTGGACCGTACTTCTTCAAAAATGATGCGAATCGTAAAGTAATTGTTAATGGTGCGCGCTACCGTGAGATGAAACCCAATTTTTTTTTGGCACAAATGCAAGAGCTTGAATTGCATGACATCTGATTATAACAAGACGGTGCCACATGCCACACAGCACGCGCAACAATTTACTTATTGACAGGCGAGTTCGGTGAACATTTTATTCCACGTTCGGGCCGGTCAATTGGCCGTGAAGATAGTTCTATTTAAGGCCTTTAGACTATTTTTTGTGGGACTATGTTAAAGCTCGTATCTATATAGACAAGCCCGCTTCAATTGACACATTACAAGACAACATTGATACCGGAAGAAATTTTGGAAAGAGTATGCGAAAACTGGTCAACAAGGTCAATATTTGCATGAAATAATCTATAATAATCTACTTCAACTCAATTTTATATTAAGCATTGTGGCTCGGTGTTGTAAACTGACGGTTGTTTTTAAAAATTAAAAAAAATAAACATAATGTTTGTTAAAAATTGATTTTCGCCTCAAATATCGCTAGAAAAAATGTAGATATTGACTTCGAAATTATGTATTTCATTAATAAAAAAAGTGTTTCCTCTTTTCGACGCAATCATCTCAAATATCAAAATTAAATAGAAAAAAAATTTTTACAAAAAACGCAGATAAACACATCTATAAAACTAAATAAAACCTGAAAAAAAGGTTTTCGACTCAAATATCTTGAGAAGAGGCTGGGTCGTATGCCTGTCTCATTTTTGTAATTATTCACTATGACTAAAATACTCCCTTTATGTTTCGCAACACTTCTTTAGGAAAAATTATGATTGATACTAACTTTTCGAATGCAGTGTTTGATGAGCTCATGTCAAGATCACAAGACCCCGAATATTTTGACCAAAATTGGATGTATAGACAAACCGACGCAACACTCCTCAATTAACATTGTTAACTATGCAACATTGATTAGAGGGTAAATTATTATCGTGGCGGTGATTTGAATTTCTAGTTAAAGATTGGCAATCTGACCCAATCCCTAATTTTGTTGGTAGGATTTTTTGGTGAAATTTAATGTTAATTCGAATAAGAACAAATCGTTAAAGCGTTACTGAAAGACAACATAACCGAAGCTCATTTTCTATAATCTGAAAGATTGTTTTGGTGAGCTTTTAGTGGCTTTTATGATTACTGGCTTAAATCAGAAGTTATACATACTTAATACCGAAAACGTATGTGATTATGGGTAAGCTTAAATATTTTAAAGTTCCAAGCATGTATGGGTAAGCTTAAATATTTCTAAAACTCGGTTTGAAAATATTTGTTCTTAGTTTAAATAATTTAATGGTTCGAATCGGGGAACCCGAATACCAAACACATAAATAATACCCGCATGAACTTTCGGGTACTTAGGTTCTTCATTATTTCGGAATTTCTTACAATAGTTCAAAGTTAAAAACTGACCAATTCAGTTAATTTACAAAAATATTAAGACACAACCTTAAACGATTTAGTAAAATGTTAAAGCTATATAGTAAGTTATTTAGTTAAAGAAAGTGTTTGCTAATTTTTAACGACATTTTCATGTTACTATATAGTAACATCACTAACATTTTATCGTTACTTTTTAAGGGCTTGTTCAGATGATTGATTCTAAGCAAATATATTTAAGAATTTCAAGATTTTCCTACCATCATCTTGAGATTTGTAGTACCCGTGGCATGATGGTTAGTGCGTTGGATATTAAGGACCTTATTTTAAGTAGTTTTCTAATAAATACAAAATAAATAAAATTCAAATTAAAGTAAAATAGATCTTAGGCCCGAAAGGCATTAGTATTTAGTATTATTGTTTAACTTAGAGTGTCCGTATGGGACCATTAAGTAAGTTGTAAGTTATGGATAATTAGGCTAGTTTTATGAATTTTTGTTTAGCTTTAAGATAGGTTTATAAATGAATTAAAAAAAAAAGTGCGTTGGACTGTCAAGCCAGAGGTCTTGGGTTCGATCCCTGCCTATGCCACCTAAAGTTTTTTCACTGCGAGGAATTGGCAAATTCTCCAAGAGTTATTCTTGTCATGAAAAGTGCTTTCTCAAATTTGCCGTTCGGATTCGTTTTAAAACATCCCTGACAACAGTACTCGCACACAGGAATGGTTGAGAGCTGTCAGTCACTAGGCCCTAGTTCTCAAACGGACTGTTGCGCCACCCAATTTATTTATTTATTTATCTTGTGGTTTACCTAAGATTTTTATCTTTTAGTTTCGAAAATCGATTAAAGACCTTAAAGATGGCATACCATTTTCTTTACAATAAAATAAACTCCCATTGAATTTTCTTAAAATCTTATAAAATATATATAAGCTTGTTCTTTTTCCAAATGTCAAAATAAAATCTCTTTTTCGAAAACTCGGTTTAATTAAGACAAATAAATGGTAAATGGTCGGAGTTATTTTCTTCTTAACCTGAATTTTAATATGTTCCATCATCATTTATGTACTTAACCTCAGCCTCCAAATAAAACATAACTTATTCATCCCCCTCATATTTTCAACAATTCCATCATCCATCCTTATTCGTTCAACTATATAAAAATTCTCATGTCATAATTTACCCTTGAGCCCAATTTTAGAGTTGTATGTACACAAACATAGGAATACATATGGATGGTACATTTGTACATACAAACATATCTACATATTTTCAAGTAGGTAGTAAACTGAGACTTTTTCATAACAGGTATGCCTTCATCAGTTTTGTTCAGTTGTTAAACATATTTAAAAAAAAAATAGAACAAATATGCATAATGCTTATATTTTTTTGTACTGAATTTCATGAAAGTCCAAGGCCTACATTTTAAAAAATTTCAAAGCAAAGTATTAGAAAACAGAAATTCTTAAGAGCAAAATGTGAAACTGTTTTAAAAGTCAGGTTTAAAAAGTGTCTAATTTTAATGCCACTTAAGTTATGCTCGTACTTATATTCAACATTAAAAGTTGCATATCAAAAAGGGGGACAAAGGTCCCTCATATATTTGCCCACTTAAATGCCTATTCTGTGACTGTTTTGGCAAAGTGCATTTGTTTTTTATATTCAACACCCTAAAAATTCAAGAATTCAATTTAAATTGTACATAAACCCATCATATTATTTCCCTTTAGGGCCTTATCCTATTTCCCATCATGAGAGAAGCCCAATTTACAATTTCTTCCACAATGTACTAAACTCAAATAATGTAGTAATTTTGTAAGAGAACTGTAAATCCCAAAACTCCGATTTCCTGCCACTTGCCTTATTTAACAATTTCTATTCCTTTCAATATTTTCAAAAAAAATATACTCCCAACAATTTTGTAGAGGTACATTTTTACCTCTACAAAATTCTGTATACCTTTTATCTAAAGGAGGCTGAAAAGCTATTGGGGGCGCTTTAACCCACGACATCGACTTCGACATCCCTTCTAGCCTTTAACCTATTCTCCAATTGTTTTAAGTGCACTCATTGTTGTGCATTGTTTACATAGCAAGTTCAATTCTTATTTAGTGTTCTATATTATCTCTCTAGCACCAGGAAGGCAATACTAGGCGTCCCATCTCCTGTAGCTGTAGCCTATCCGTGCATTCTATAATAGTGTGGCAGTTTCCGTAAAAAAAAATGGATGAGATAGGAAAAAAGGACCGAAAAACCCAACAATATGCGGGAGGAATATTCTGGGCAGTTGGGACAAGAAAGAGATTCGGGATAAGAGGGAGAGAGAGAGAGATGCTGGCGCTGTAGCATCATAGTATCATCATTTTTGTGTGGATAGGTACCTTGGGGGCATAAAGTCGCAGCCTGATTATAAATGCAAGTGCATTTTCAGTAAGTCCTTTCGAGTTATTCCCAGAAACACAGAATACAGAGGGCCAAGCTAGGCAACAACGAAGAGCTTCAGAAGCAGAAGCTGAAACACTGGGTAGATATAACCTAAGGGGGCAGAGAGTGAATTCATTGTCAGAGGATAGGATAAGGATAGGGATAAGGATCTTCGTCATGGTTTGTTGGTTTTACTGCAGAGTTAGTGGAGTTTAAAACCAGTCCAGTAAAACGTTTTAATTTGTCTAGTTGAAAGTCTTCTTGCCTTATACTCTCGTAGGTATGTGTGTACAACGATTTATAAAAGTGATGGGGTGTAGTTTGTGGGGGTTTGGTTTTTTGAGTTTTTAATGATTCAAGAATAATAAGAATATATTTTTTTTGTTTTATGTATTATTATTATATTTTTTGTTGTTGGAATTGAGCTATGTTTATGCGAGAAGAAAAGTTTTGTGCAGTTTAGTTTTGTAATGTTTTGTTGGACAAAAACTGTATAACGTTCGTAACTGAAACTATATCGTTGTGGGCGTAGAAGATACAACAGAAAAATTATAAATTTTAATTCGTTTAAAAGATATTTTTTTTAAGACTTAAAGAGGTTTCATATTTTTTAAAGGAAGGAAGTTCGAATCCAATTTTTTTCTTTTCTTTTAATGAGTATTTTAGACGAGAAATCCGTTTCTGGGCTAAAATAGTTTAAAGTTATTAAAAGTTTTCTTCGACATAAAGTAAAAGAATATTTGCGCTCTTGGGAATAAATTATTAATTTGTTAAAATGGTGCCAATTTTTTTGTAATACAAAAATTAAGGTTGATGTTAGCTTTTGGTTTATTTAAAACTTATTATATCAGGCTTTAGGCGATGAGTAGGTACACATATTTTAATAATAATTATGTACAGTGTAAATTAATTTTCTAGAGCTGTGCCTTTTTTTTTTTGAAAAACTGTAGCATTGTCAAAAATTACGATAGTTGAAAAGTATTTTAGTGCTCTAAAAGAAACAATAAGAAAACTTAAAAAATATTTATATTTTTTTAAAATTCTTAACAACTTTTTTTAAATAATAAAAGGTGATTTTTTTGAGGTTAGGATTTTCATGCATTAGTATTTGACAGATCACGCTGGATTTCAGACATGGTGTCAAAGAGAAAGATGCTCAGTATGCTTTGACATTTCATCATGAATAGACTTACTAACGAGCAACGCTTGCAAATCATTGAATTTTATTACCAAAATCAGTGTTCGGTTCGAAATGTGTTTCGCGCTTTACGTCCGATTTATGGTCTACATAATCGACCAAGTGAGCAAACAATTAATGCGATTGTGACCAAGTTTCGCACTCAGTTTACTTTATTGGACATTAAACCAACCACACGAATGCGTACAGTGCATACAGAAGAGAATATTGCGTCTGTTTCTGAGAGTGTTGCTGAAGACCGTGAAATGTTGATTCGTCGCCGTTCGCAGCAATTGGGTTTGTGTTATTCGACCACATGGAAGATTTTACGCAAAGATCTTGGTGTAAAACCGTATAAAATACAGCTCGTGCAAGAACTGAAGCCGAACGATCTGCCACAACGTCGAATTTTCAGTGAATGGGCCCTAGAAAAGTTGGCAGAAAATCCGCTTTTTTATCGACAAATTTTGTTCAGCGATGAGGCTCATTTCTGGTTGAATGGCTACGTAAATAAGCAAAATTGCCGCATTTGGAGTGAAGAGCAACCAGAAGCCGTTCAAGAACTGCACATGCATCCCGAAAAATGCACTGTTTGGTGTGGTTTGTACGCTGGTGGAATCATTGGACCGTATTTTTTCAAAGATGCTGTTGGACGCAACGTTACGGTGAATGGCGATCGCTATCGTTCAATGCTAACAAACTTTTTGTTGCCAAAAATGGAAGAAGTGAACTTGGTTGACATGTGGTTTCAACAAGATAACGCTACATGCCACACAGCTCGCGATTCTATGGCCATTTTGAGGGAAAACTTCGGAGAACAATTCATCTCAAGGAATGGACCGGTAAGTTGGCCACCAAGATCATGCGATTTGACGCCTTTAGACTATTTTTTGTGGGGCTACGTCAAGTCTAAAGTCTACACAAATAAGCCAGCAACTATTCCAGCTTTGGAAGACAACATTTCCGAAGAAATTCGGGCTATTCCGGCCGAAATGCTCGAAAAAGTTACCCAAAATTGGACTTTCCGAATGGACCACCTAAGACGCAGCCGCGGTCAACATTTAAATGAAATTATCTTCAAAAAGTAAATGTCATGGACCAATCTAACGTTTCAAATAAAGAATCGATGAGATTTTGCAAATTTGATGCGTTTTTTTTTTTTTTAAAGTTCTCAAGCTCTTAAAAAATCACCGTTTATAAATAAATAATAAAAATAATTGAGTTGTTATTTTATTGTTTTGATTAAATATAATTTCAGTCTAAGAAATATCATCAAACTCCACAAGACTATATGGGTGCTACCCATATTTGACATTTGTGCGAAATAGTCGTAGCTATAGAGTTATTCCTCCAAATTTTCGACAGCATACCGAACGCCGCTTTTGCTTTACCGATGTGGCAGAGGACATCTTGTTCGGTTCCGCCTTCAATGCAGACGATACTTCTAAGTTAATGTAAGCTCTTCATTTTCTCAATCGGTGGTGGGAAATATTTATTTGAGAGGATAGTCGGGTTCCAAGGCTGATAATTTTTGTTTTTCCGGAATTAATTTTGATGGAAATCCATGATCCTTTGAGAGAGTAAGCAAACCTCGTCCGCGTAATTTAAGTGCTTTAAAAAGAATGTATAAGTTCATTAGATTTCTCCACTACGTGACAAAGCTGAGTGCAGTACATCACTTATCACCAGCAAAAACAATATTGGAGACAGAATACAGCCCTGTCTGCCTGCACTATGGATTTCAAAATCATCTGACAACCTACAATCATGCAAAACGTGACACTTGAATCAATCATTTTTTGGGATGCCTCTCCTCCGTAATGTTAACCAGATGTACTCCCTGTTGACGCTTAATAATGATACTTCATAATGATACGCAGGGTGTTGATGTGATTAATACAGGAGCATCTAGCTCGGAATCCTTCTTGTTCGGCATCGAGTGTGGCCTGAAGGTGATCTCTGATGCGTTTCAGTATGACTTTTACTGCTTTTTACTTGCGACATATAGGAACTATATGGCAAGTTTTGCATTCGTGCAAAATTTCGAACTCGAGATTTTAATCAAACATGATATTACGATGGTAGAGAAGTCAAAAAAAGTGGGTCCCGCGATTCCGTCCGGTCGGTTTTGTCTGTCTGTCCACGCTCCTACAGCCTAAACCATTGGGTCGAATGAGTTCAAACTTGGAAGTTAAGGTTTTGAGCAGATTCGCTTTAGGCGTTTTTTTCATTTTTTTTTTTAAGATCAAAACTAACCATACAATTTTTTTGGTCAAAAAACGAAAATTCGAATTTTCTCAAAAACAAACCGATAGATTTTCTTTAAATTTTCTCTAAAATTTTATTTTTGAACTTGGCTTCTTTTAATAAGAAAAATAAATTTTTGTATTGTTTAGGAAAGGTACCGCTCATACAACCGTTATTTTGTTTTTTTATTTTCTCAGCAACTTATGAATTGATTTCAATTTTTTTTTCTGAATGAGCTCTTATATTGCCTTAACAATATTTTATTATCAAAAGTGCAATTTATTATTGTTTGGATTTTTAAAAAAATATTGAATTTTATTTTTTCAAAATTCGATATCTCAAAAACGGGTCAACATTTTTTTACAAAATTCAAACGTAAAGCGTATATTAACAATCTCTAAACAACTGCGTACCAAAAATATTTTTAGAACAAAATTTAAAAATTTAATATATAAAAAATTAATTTAAAAAAAAACCGCTCTAACGATTTTCAAAAAAAAAATTTGAAAAATCAAATGTTTTTTTATTTATAAAATGGCGTTTAAATTTTTGAAGACAAACTTATTTTTCGGGCGAAATTTTGAAGCTTAAAATAGTTTTTTTTTTTAATATTTTAACTGTGCATGAGCCCGAAAGAGCGTATTATTTTAATAAAATTGTAATTACATTCCTAGCTTTTATCTAAGTTAGTGCATTTGGTACATATTTATGTATTTTTATAACTTAAATTATTGTAAATACCAACGATGGCCGCCCATGTAGCGCAACTGTATCGGATTAACGAATATGATATATTTAATCAACAGTCTATTTTAAAGTGTCTATCAAGAAGTATTATCTTGGTAACTTTGTATTTGTGATTTTAAAATATTATTCTTTACGAATAAGGTTATTTCACACATGATTTACTTTCCTTCGCCTATATAAACTTAGTACAAGTTAAAGAAACGGGCCAGAAAGAGTATATGTATTTTCTATTAGAATCACTTTTTCAACGTATACACATTATACCTATTTATAAAGGTATTACGTACAATTCCTGTCACTTCATCACTAAAATCCAAAGCGCACAAGAGCCTGACTGTAAACAACACATGAATAGCAATTTCTTGTACCTCTTCGTATGCTTGTTATTTTTTTAAACTTTAACAAATTAAATAAACTGAACGTAAAAACTCTATGTTAGCGCTAAAAACTTATAGTAAAGAGAGAATGTAGTATGAACCTTTTAGCTACCAATAAAATTCCTTCATTATCATCATAAACATGTCCTTATCTATCTATCTGCATAAAGCTAAGCACACCAATGAACTATTCTTTATTCGTTTTAGACATATACCTGCTACCTAACTACACAACCAATAAGCGATCGCTTTACAATTTAAACATTCATGGTCTGCCTCTTTCTTATCTTCTTTATTTTCCATCCTGGTTCTTCTAATATGAAATTACAATTAAGCTCTATCTAAAGGAAAAAAGCTTTGTAGGAACAAGTTGAATCTATATGAATCGCATCGTAGCTTTATACATAATAGAAACCATTTTTCATATACAAAGATCGTACCTAAGTAAAAGCAGACTTATGAATGTAAATAAAAACAAATATCGGTAAAAGATCCTAAACAGCTGACGTAAGCATGCAGAAGTATCTTTCATCCCCTTATTAGATACAATATTATGTCATTTTGTTTTACTTTTCCGTTTTTTTATATAAAGTGCATTGATATAAAAAAACAAAATCAAATTCATCAACCTTCATATTGAAGCTCTTTTATGAGAAAACATATACAAGGTTAAGCCTAGTACATACTTGTGAACCATCTCGTGAACCCATACAAATTTCAGTTTTTGGTTCACCCGTGAACTTGCTCGTGAAGCTGAGTGGAGAACAAAGTGGAGAGTTTTCGTTCACGGGCAATTCACGTGCAAAATGTACGGGAACTGTTGGTGAAGCTTTGACATTTGGTTTGTTCATGTTCACAACGTGTACTCACAAGTGTGTACCAGTGAGCAATGTCAAAAGTTCACTTTCTCCCCTGGCGAACGTTCACTTCACGAGGAAGTATGTACTAGGCTTTAGACTCAAATAGAATGAAGGAAATTGTGTAGACTTTTTGGGTCGAAAATTAACTATCTCCCTTATTCCCCTGACTGCTTATGGGAACGGAAATAATATCTTTCTTTCGCACCCTCTGAATTTCTTCACTTTCGATACAAACGCCACGCCAACGACTCGGTATCTGGTCGCCCTAAAAGTTTCTGCTCATGAGAGTTCTATGGTTTTCATATACAAAGATCGTGCGGTTTTTTTTGACAAATTAAATGGCATTTACATCTTTGAAGACAAACTTATTTTACAGGTATATTTTAAAATCTTATATAAGTACTTTTTTAAACAGACTCTTAGTATACAGGAGCAAGTTCGTGCGACCCAGTCGTGCATTTTATTTTTGTTGCAACGGAAGGTAGAACGCAAATCCGTCTCCACTTTTCGCACTATGTAAGATCTCCTTTTTTTGAGAGCTTGACGATTATTCCCTTCTTCAACTCATTGGGGAAGCTTTCGGTGGTCAAGGCTTGGTTTATAAGAGGATGTAGCAGTTCGCTTGATGACGTTGGTGCTACTTGTGAAAGTTTTGCGGGAATTCCATCGATACCTACCGCTTCGTTGTTGTTAAGTGCTTTAATTGCGGCTTTGATGGCGCTTCAGAAGGCACTAGGTTTAAAAACGAGAAAAAGTGTTCTTTCCATCTTCTGACTTGTCCATCCACCGAACTTAGAAGAGTACCGTCTACTCCTTTCACTAACTGTTGCTTTGAGCTGTTGCGCCGGTCAACTCTTTGTTTATTCTATAAATGGTCCTGCTTACGCACCTGCTTGCAACATTTTCTGCTTCTTGCGCCAATGCGTTGCTGTAGTTTGTCACGGTGAATCTCTCTCTTTTTTTAATGCTCTGTTTTTATTCGACTTGTTCAGCAGTTATTCCATCCAATTACTGTTTGCGCTCGTTGATCCTGTCCAAGATTCTTCTGAAAGGCTTCTTTCCGACCGACTATTCTGTCAGTCTGAAATAAAAAAAATTTGTACAGCATCCCAATGGTGTTCGTTGTCGTTCTGTACCGGTAGTCCCTGAATTTTTTGCGGGTTGTGGGGTCTTTGAATTTATTTTTTGGAAACAAATTTTCAGTAGAATTTTTAACAAATTTAACCAATCATTAACACAAATATTTTATTTGAAATGATATAAGTAAGGAAATACACACTTCATCAATCAATTTTTTACTTTGGAAATATTTGATCGTTGATTTTGTTTTTGAAATAGGTTGACAAATACCAAAGACAACATTTTTTGTTGCATTAAAATTAGTCTGAACTTAACAACAAAAAAACACCAACTGATTTGTTTATTATCATTTAAATTAAATAATATTTAAAAAAAAAGTATTTAAAAAATCAATGAAACCACATTTTTTTAAAATGTTAATAAGAATTTTTCAATTCAATTTGAAAGTGCTACAAAATTTTAATAACAATGAATTCAGTTAAGGAGAGAAAAAAACCATTAACATATACATATACACATATTTAAATTTGCTTAAAATTGAGATGAAAAGAAGGAATCCTTAATGGTCTATAATTATCTCTTCCCAGGTTTTTTTTATATTATTAAAAGTAATAGAGCTTCAACTTGACTATTCCATTACCATCTTACTTTGCACATTCAAAACTTTGTGACCTTGAAGAAAAATGCCCCCAACTCAAAGTTCTTAACTCTATATAATTTTATACTTAATCTTAGTGCTATAAGACATATTTTAATTAGTAAATTTATATAATCCTTTTATTTCAAACAATAAATTTTGTTAAATATGTACAGAGCAACGTTTTTACTCTTAACAAAATAAAATCCATATAATTTAGAATTTAAAGCGTTAAGTAAATTATAATAATCCAGTCTCTAAGATAGCCTTGACCACTCTTACAAAAGTCCTTAGAAAAGTAAATCCTTTTAGTTGGTTTTGAAATCTCAAGTAGGACAACTAATTATACTTCCCTTGGCCTACAACAGTTATAGGTACACAAAATAAAGCATTCTCTGCCGTCTATGACCGTAAATCGTTGACCATCGTTGTTCTGCCCTCTATTATAACTTAGTAAATCTACCCCAATTAAATACTTATTTTCATTTACTCGACGTCGGTCGTAGCGTAGCCGACGTTGATGTTGTAGATGCCGTAGATTCCGTTGCCTTTGCCATTGTTGGTTTGAAATTAGGCTACACACTTATTTAAATTATTCTAGCTAAAACGAGTGTTGCTGCTTGAATATTAATTTCCTTTTTAAATCAAGGTCTCCATTTAATTATTATGATTGCACCCATTCGCTTTATCACATTATTTTTCGTTTCGTTCGTTTAGGGAAGGATTATAAAACAAATAATATTTTCCAAGAAATTTATTTAGGTTTTTTTTTTCTTTTTCTGTATAGACCTACTTTAGTCAAGAGGGAGAATCTCAAGAAGATGCCAAAGTCAGTGGAAAACTGAAAAGAGTATATTTGGTAGGTAAAGCATCCAGAGAACCATCAAGGTCATCATCATCATCACCATCACTCAAAAGAAAACTCTTAGAAATTAGCTGAAAATAATTAATTTTTATGTCAGATATTAATGAATGTAAAATATATATTTGTCAAAAAAGAGGAGAAGAAGAAAGGAAAATGCCAGAGATAAATTTCAAATCATTTAATTCACCACCCTCATACCCACTGCCCACTGTCCAGCCCATCAGTCCAGCTTAGTCCGGGAGCTTTTAGCTGCATTTATATAGAGTTCTCACAGTGCAACATTTTTCATTCAGGATTTTTAGTTTAGTTAAAAATGGAATGATGGTCCAGCAGTTGAATGTTTTTCTGGTTCATCATTTAGTCTCTATCTCTATTTCACAGTAGCTCTTTTAGAGCTCGTTAATAAGGGAACTCATCTTGACGCTGATGATGATGATGATGGTTTTGGTCTTTGATGGTGGTACCTTACCTACCTAACTTGAGGGTAAAAAAAACAAGCCCAAGCGCATATTGCATTCAAATCTGGCACACCTTTCAGTTTCAGCAAACCACTGTAATATTTTTCTACACCTTTTGAAAAACCAAATACATATAATCTTACGCTCAGCATCGTTAAATTCCACTTTATGTTCTGTGGTCGTTATCTTCCTTTTTTTTCGCCCATTCCCTGGTCTCTTGACGAAAGCTCTATATATACGAGTAAGAACCCTCCTACCAACCTGATAATGGTGATGATGATGATGCCTCCCTACGTCTCACCTGAATTACCGCTTTAACTCTTTGTGTTTAACGTAAAAGAAAAAAAGAATATAGAAGAAAATAACGTCGAGAAGTTTTAAGAAAGACGTGGAAAAGCAGCTTTTCCCTCTTTTGTTCTCTTAGTTACATAGATTTGAGCAAAGAAGTGCGTTTTTAAAAAGAACTGCTTGTGTCAGACGTACCGCATAAGCTTAAGTCTTTTTTTTAAATGGTATTTTATGTTTTTTTTTTATATATATTTAATGATAAATAAAGAAGTTTTTTTTAAAATACCTTGTACTACTTTTTTAGGCAAGGAGTAAGGCCACGATTTTTTCAAAAAAAAAAAACAACTGTAGAAAAAGAGGCTGAGATGTGACCCACACTGATAACTTCCCATCCCGTCTGTCGATTTGTCTTGCTTTAAAGTTTGTAGGTTTTCGTGTTGTTTTAAAAAAATTGTCAGTTGAATCATGAAATTAATTTGAGTGATATCAAGAACCGAACATCAATTTTTACCAAATTTGCGTACTATTTTTTGTATTTTTTTTTATGAAATAACGCAAATTAAAAAAAAAAACTACTGAACATCGAAAATAATAATTTCTGTGAAAAAAAAATGTTTGAATACAATATTTTTAATTTTTGAAAAGCTATTTGAGTCTAAAGTTAATTTTTACCAATTTTTAGTATTGTTTTTTTTTTTAGTTTTTTAATTTTTGTTGAGTTTTTTTTGTAAGAAAACTGTCGATTCGATTTTTCTCAAAATCTTACCGGATGTTAAAATAAGTTGAAAACCATAATCCTAAATTTTTGAAAAGATTTAAGAGTCGAAATTCAATTTGTATCAACTTTGAGTAATGATTTATTTAGGTTTTTATTTTGTATGAAAAAAACTGTCAACTTTATTTTTTATAGCACAAAATTGTTTTCCAGATGAAATCATTTTGTATTCCTAAGATTTTTGAGGTGACACATTTTTTTTTCAGTTTTTTGATTTATAAAAATAAACCATTAATTGTCTTATTTTCATGACTATACTTATTTAGTATCACGTTACAATATATTATTTCAAATTTAATTTAAGTGTCTAGAGTTGTTGCTTCGCAAGATATTTAGGGTTAACAAAAATTTTAACTTTTTTTTTAAACTGCTATGGTAAAAAACTGCCCACGTCACGAACCTACGGAAGTACGGAGGTAAGGCCGGTCAAACGTACGTACACACGCACGCACAGACATCGTTCTAAAAATCTTTTATTTTGACTCTAGGGACCTTGAAACGTCGAGAAAAAATTCAACATTTTTAATTTGACAAATCGGACCCATTACAATAACTTCCTTTTTGAGATTAATGTATTAATAGAAACATGGGTCGATGTACTATTTACAATACAACGAAAACCACATCATTTTTAAATACTTGCTGGCGGAAATATGCCATTTGAAACATGAGGGTGAAAATGATTTGATTTTACTATTTCACTTATACATATATCTGAATCCAGAGCTAGTAAAATGTTTTGGTTTTCAGATGTGGGTCAAGCATTAAAAAACTTCGCAACTAGTTTCGAAAAAGCTACTTTTTCGGAAAAGGGTTAGACCAAGATTTTTACGAAAAATTAAAAAAAATCGATTTTTGAGTAAAGGTTGATTTTTTATAAGCTATATAAATGTATAAAATCTTTATTTGAATCGATAGTACGGTTCATATGATTTAATGTTTAAAGATTATTTCATGCAAATGTTGACCTTGACTGCACCTTAAATGATCCATCCGCCGGCATGCCTGTATAAACATGAGCTTTAACATATCCCCCAAACAATAGTCTAAAGGCGTTAAATCTCACAATATAGTCGGTCAATTGACGGGTCCCGAACGTGAAATATAATGTTCACCGAAATCACCTCTCAATAAGTTCATTGTTGCGCGTGCTGTGTGGCATTGTCTTTTTGAAACCACATGTCATGCAAGTCAAGCTCTTGCATTTTGGGCAAAAAAAAGTTTGATACCATCATATACATAGTTTGTGGTGGGCAGAGTCGGAATTTTGTAATTTTACTTTTTTAATAATATTTCAAATGCCCGAGATCGCAGAAGGTTTTAGACTGCATTTGAAAGTAGAGCATTAAAAAACCTTTATTTTATAGTGTATTTTGATGATTTCAGAAGTGAAAATACTGCTATTTTGCGGTAAGGGGTACGTAAGTCCAGGTTTTGTTTCGAATAACTGGAAAAAAAATCGTTTTTGAGATTTATACAGCAATGGAAAGGTGGGTCGGTGCTTTGTTTTACAGTGAAGACCGAATCCTTTTTCACGGCTTTGTTGTAGATATATGTATATAGATATTAGATGGCTTATCTTTTCTTTAAGTTAAACAATTATGACCTATTATGAACTTGACTACGAAATTGCAGCATTAAATCTAAAGAAGAAACTATGACCGACTAAAAACCGGGCAGACAAATGTGGAGTTGGACGAAAAAAATAAACAAACATTTAATTTTGTATACATTTTCTGAATTAAGAATAAAGTTTCTTAGTAATCATTTAGTTCTATGAACCCATCATTGTCTAACACTGTATTTATTTTATTCATTAAAAATCAATTGGAATGGCATAACACATTTTTCATCCTATCCACAAACAACTTAATTTACACATAAACTTATCTTCTTTTAAATAAGCTCATAGAATAATTTCTGCCAAAACAAAGCTTCCTTAACAACAGATTTATATTCTCACTTATATATTCTTTTATCTTGTATATATACAAACTCATAAAGTGTATTAGCTAATTTGAAAGGACACTAATTGAAAAAATATCCACTTATTTCGCAATATTTCTTTTCTTTTACGACTATCATCCGACATCATACACTATAATAATACAAAATGTGACCACAATAAAAAAATGAATGAAAAAGAAAAATGTCAAGTACTAAGCCATATTTTTATAAAATAGGTCACCAACATCAATCTTGCTCATCAAATTGAACTTTTGTTTTGTTTTTGGTATTCTTTTATCGCCGTACCTCCTTGGAGTGTCCTTATAGCCTGCCGCTGCTGCCTGCTTTCTCAGAAATAACAAGGTTCGTTGAACAAATAAAAACATAAATCATTACTTCATCATCATCACTTTCATTCACTTAATTTAATTGCATTATAGTATATATCTAGGGACAAGAGATAGAGAACACCACCGCGCCGCTTCAAACCCCTCCAATGCCACCCCCACGTTATCCTTTTTGCCTGTGTGTTTATCCAAACACATCGTCGCATCATAAAATATATATTATTCTCTTTATTTTATTACTTAGTCGTGCGAAAGTTGAACTTAAACCGCGCACTGCTAAGGATATCCGTTTCCTCTCCGCACAAAAAACACCCATAGACAACACCGAACAATTTCCTCGTATATCCTTAAAAAAATCTTCTAACTTAAGTACCTTTCTTATATTCCACTTAACCAAAGACAATTGTTTTTTTTTTTCTTCTCCATAATTGTATAGCGTAGATGAATAAAGTGATACAGTTTTAGACAGACACATATATAAACGAGAGAGTATACCACTAACTTGTTAAAACTGTAAGAGCCGGAAAGTTTTACGGAATTTAATTAATAACACATACATACATATAACCATATAACCTGCCACGACATCCACGGAGCTGCCATGATTATGTCATATTTTTTTCCATATTCTGTGGAGAATCTGATTAATATTGTATTCGTGTACGTTATGCATACAGATTGTTTGATTTTTTAATTATGTTTCAGAAATTAAAAACAGAACAAATATTTTAAACTAAACTCTCAGGATTGGTCGTTTTTGAGACCCGGGTCATGCTATAAGAAATTATTGTAAAGGGATCGATTTGTCAAATTGAAAGTTTTGACATTTCCTGTCGTTCTTAGGTCTCTAGAATTAAAATAAATAATTCTTAGTGAGATTTCTGTGTGTGCGACTGTGCTTGTATGTACGCTAGGGATGACATTCCTTCGACTTCCAATAATTTTATTTAGATAATAATAGCAAACGTTTCAGAAAAGACCTAACATAAACTTCCACATCGTTAGTTTTAAATTTTTAACTTCCCATAAGAAGTTATTGTAATCGGTTCGATTTGTCGAATTGAAAATTTTGACATTTCTCGAGGTCCTTGGTCCTTAAAGTCGAAATAAAAGATTTTTAGAAAGATATTTGTCCGTGCGTGTGTACGTACGTTCGCGACGTTTTTTTCGTCGTTGATAGCTCAAGAACCAGTATAGATATCGACTTCAAATAAATGTTGTTATACAGATAATAGTGCAGAAAGATGCAAAATGGGCTCTCAAAAAAATTGCGTTGGTGGTTTTTTTTTACCATAGCAATTTGAAAAAATGTAAAATATTTTGGGTAAAACTAAATATATCACGAACTAATAACTCTAGAGACTTGAGTTACATTTTATATTATGTATTGTAACGTTATACCAAACAAATCAATTTTAGGAAAATATTCCAAATAACGGTTTTTTATATAAATCAAAAACTGGAAAAAAAATATTTGCCATCTCAAAAATTGTACGAACAAAAAATGATTTTATTTCCAAAACAATTTTGTGCAACGAAAAATAACGTTTTCAATATCTAGTAATATGGACAGTTTTTTTTTTAGTTAATAAAAGTTGGTAAAATTTGATTTTTGACTCAAATATCTTTTCAAAACTGTGAGATATTGGCTCTAGACTAATTTTATCTTTTAAAATATATTGTTGTCAACATTCGATAACATTTTGAGAAAAATAAAATTGACAGTTGTTCTTACAAAAAATAAATCCCTAAAAAAAAAACAATACTAAAACTTAGTAAAAATTTACTTTCAAGTCAACTACCTTTTCAAAAATTACAAATATTGGGTTCAAACTTATTTTATCTCCCAGAAAATATTGTTGTCGATATTCAGGTTCTTCATAAAAAAATAAAATCTACAAAATATAGTATGCAAATAAGGTAAACATTGATTTTCGGTTCTCTTTATCTCTTAAATTAATTCCATTCATCCATTTTATATTTCTTTATATAAGAATTAAAAACTTTTAAGAAATACTAGTAAAATTGGTAAAAATTGTTTTTGACTAAAAATCTAGATTTCGAAATAAAACTATTTCATTAGATTTAAAATATTGTTGGTAATTTTGATTTTTTTAAGAATAATTTAATTAAAAACTTTTTTAACACAACACGAAAACGTACACACTTGAAGATGAACGGATTTCTTTAAATTTATGCTCCATTTTAATTTTTAACTTAGGGTGTTCCCGAAGTATTATTTTGTATATTCATTTTGTACAAAATATACATAGTTTTTAAAATTAGATAACATTGCCCTAAAGATCCAATCAACATTTCTTTTTTGTATAAATTGATATCTTTATACAATTTTAGCTTATCCAAAATATCATTTTCAAATGTTTAAGAATATTAGTGTTGGGCGAATTCTAGCCTCCAAATAAAAAATTATACAGCCAAATTAAACTGAGGACCCCTTATAATATTAAATAACTCATTATTTTGTTTCTCCTTGTTTCGATAAAGAAGTCCAATAAGATGATACAATTCTATTATCAATGTAGCCTTTGAGACATCAATGAAAATCCAGATCGTTAAAAAATCGACTAGGAATTCTAAAATATGTGTTTTCGGGCTACAGAAACATTATCAGTTGTTCTTTAACAACGCACATCACGCTTTCATTTCTTTACAACACTAACTTGGCCGAACAAATTTTTTCGATGATCAGTGTTGCTTTTTTACATTTTGAGTAATGGTGTAGTTTTTACTTATCAAATGTTTAGAAATAAAGGCCTTAAAAGTGACAAATACCTTAAAATCTGGCTATTCAAAATAAAACCTCTTATTGAAAGCTGCAAAGCCTTTGAATAATGGATTCTTCGATTTACTTACTTAAATTAGATCTTGACCTTATACTTAAGAAAAAATAAAACTTGGTTATTGAGCAAAATTATTAAATTCGTTTCATCATTAATACTCATTCCGACATATTCCCAAAAAACTTTTCTATTAAATGGAACTAATTAAAGGTTTCTAGACAGAATAGAAAGAATTTTGATATTTTTGAGCCTTAAATATAATGTTTCAATTTAAGAAAGTTTGATTCGCACAAATGTAAATTTAATCACAAAAAATGAAAACATTTTTAAAATCTCTATCAAACAATTTACAGAAGACTTAGCATTCGTTTTAAAATTAAAGTATAAAATCAAAAAAAAAAAAATAAATTGGGTGGCGCGACAGTCCGTTGAGAACCAAGGCCTAGTGACTTACAACTCTCAACCATTCCTGTGTGCAAGTAATGTTGTCAGGAATGGAGGGGACCTACAGTTTATATGCCGACTCCGAACGGCTAATTTTGAGAAAGCACTTTTTCATGACAATAGTTACTCTTGGAGAATTTGTCAATTCCTCGCAAGAGGCAGTACCCGTGAAAAGACTTTAGATGGCAGAGGCAGGGACCGAACCCAAGACCTCTAGCATGACAGTCCAACGCACTAACCATCATGCCACGGGTACCACGTATAAAATCAAGCTTCTTTATTATAAAAAAGGTATGCTAATGAGCATTACTATAAGCGCGAGCGTTACGGTTTAATTGTAACTAATTGCTACTTCACTAGTCTTTTAAACTAACAATACGAAAGGGTGAAGCAAAAAACGTTATATGAGGATGGCCAAGTGACGTAAATGAAACATTATTGCAATTTTGAAACAAGCATTTCGTGCAACGGTTTACTCAATCATAATTCAAAAAAAAAACATTTTCAACTTTAAAATAAATGAAGTAGAAAAATGAGTGGAGTTTGAACACCCTGTTACATAAGAACTTCGATTAAGGTTCGATGTTCTTTTCATCTCTAATTTTTCTTTTTTCTATTTTTTTGTTGGTATCTTTCTTAGCTTTAAAACGAAAGATTCGAGTATAGATATCCATGAAAGACCATTTAGCAATTTGTTTAAAGTTCTATTAACACTTCCCTGTCTTATCTTCTTCGTTGATCTATTTAAAATTTCCACCACTGGTCGGATTCGAATTCGAATTCGTTTTTTTTTTTTTCTTTTTTGGTTTGTTTTTTAATTTCCCTACAATTTCAGGCGAAAAACCTGAAGGGAAATAATGTTCGTGCTTACGAAGAGGATTGTATTCTATTGCAGTTGCATTTAATATGATATCGGAAGCACGAAATACAATATCTTTTAGAATCCTTAGAGAAAACCATAGCGTGTAATAGAAGTAGAGAAGAAGAAAGATATTTTTTGCTTTTTATTATTTCATTTAGACTTTCAGTTTCATCCTTCACCAATGTTTCCAGCTACTAGCAACTCGGATGTTCTATACAGTCCTTTGTTTTTCTGATGTCCTTATTTTTTGTTGTGCAATGAAAACTAACCCAGGATCATGGCGAAGTAAGAGGAAGGTTGCGAAAATCTTTGGTGATTTATGTTTTCTGTATATTTTCCTCGCTTTTAGCAAAAAAGCAATCGTAGCCATCTGGGGTTCTTTCGATGTGAAAGAATGAATCTTAATGTTACAGAAAATATATAGGAAAACACTCAGGACAATAATAATACAACAACAATAGGAATAGAAATAAAAGGAATTTTTCTCACTCTTCAATGGCTGGCTGGCTGAATCTGGGCTGACTGGATGGCTATGGCTATAATAGAAAGTAAGATATCATCTTTCTTTTCTTATTTCAATGTGAAAGTTTGTGTTTTGCTCACCTCCATCAGGGATCTAGGATTCAGGAAATTTTTGGAGTAGAGCAAAAAAAAATGCAGAACTCCAAGGAACTCACTTGTGGTATACAATTTTGTTGTTGTTGTTGCTGCTGATTGTTTGTGGAGAATGAGGATTTTTGTATCTTTGTTTCGGTATTTTGCAGTTGCAGTTGAAATATCGACCTCAACTTTTAAGCAAAACAAAGCTGTAACTCATTCGTATAAAATCAAAATATGTAGTAAAAACTCTGTTTTCTAAAAGATATCCTTTTCCGGTTTTCATTTTCTATCACTATTCGCGAATATGCTGTTCATGTTTTTATTTTTTAAGTTGCACTTTTAAACTTTTTATGTGTGCGCCGTTCTTTGGAAATTCTGTATAGTTAATCACATATACGGCATCATACAAATATATTTTATTCCCAAGACGATTAGATATGCATCACTCATGGGCTTTTCTTGGGATCCAAGTTTTTATCCAACTTTTAAAAATATTTATGAGATTTATCTTTGCTCTGTTGCTCTATTTCAGAGAGAGTGTGTTTCCATTTGAAAACAATAATAAGATGATAAAGAGATAATGATAAGAATGTACGTTGAGTCGTCTTCATAACTCATAAGTCTTGAGGGAATTCAAATTAAAATAAAATAATACGATTGAGACTAATTAAAAATTAAAATATTTATCTTATTTAATTTTACACAGCTCTTCACGGAATTGTGGAATTTCTTCATTTTTGGTACACCAACTTAAGCTTAGTATTTTAAAAAAAAGTTAAGACACGACTGCTATCTGAAACGCATCGTCCCAATTAGCATAACTCTTATTTTCCTCAAGACTTTGGGAAAGTATTTTACTTTCAAATCCTCGTAGTATTCACACCCTCTTTAAATGAACTATGCTCTAGTAAAAAATCCAGTTCCATTTCTTCCCTTGAACAGTTTAACCATAATGTTTGTGATTCCAAAATATACATCAGTTTAAACTTGAGTCTCACTTTGGCCTTATTGTGATGTATAGAGATTCGTTCTTTAGCTACACTACGCGAATGTACTTAAATGTCATTGTCATTGTTTAAGAATTTAAAACCAATGTACACCGACACCTCCTTTTTAAATGCTGAAATTTTTTGCTAATCTTCACACTAGTATAGAAAAAGTATACAAAATTAAGTATAAGTAAACTAAGTATAAACCTTTACGTCTTACGCTATGGTCTTCCGTTAGGCCCCTCTTCCGACTTCCAGGACTGGGTAGTATAAATTATGGTTTGAGGCCAGTTGCGTTGTACATGGACCAGTGATTTCAGAAAACTTTAGAAGAAAAACTGTCATAAGATCAAACCTTATGATTTTGGTGGCCATTTCCACAAGAA
This sequence comes from Eupeodes corollae, assembly GCF_945859685.1. Lineage (NCBI taxonomy): Eukaryota > Metazoa > Arthropoda > Insecta > Diptera > Syrphidae > Eupeodes > Eupeodes corollae. The sequence continues at coordinate 118,493,206 of NC_079149.1, forward strand.
CCACGCGTGAAAAACTTAAATGTCATTTAAGCTATTATTGGGCCTTGCCAATTTTAACAGCGAACAATAGAGTTTGTTGTCAATAGTGATTGCACTAGTAAGCGAAGGTTTTCTAAAAAAGGGATCAAAATCCCAAAATCCACACCAAATAACGAAATTTTCAACTGTGGATTTATATTTTCAATAAATTTTCAGATATTTAGGGTAAATATTCAGCTTTCATAACTAGAACCAGGGCCATTCAGAGAAGGTCGATTTCACAGATGTAATTTTAACAATATGGCCGCTATAAAATATCAAAATTCGGAATTCCCTTTTGGAGGATCACTTATGAGAATTTTGTATTCCAAATGGAATTCAACATTAAGTAGACTTAACTGCATATTTTGTATCTGTAATAAAATCACCCATTATGACAAAAATCAAATGACACTTCATGATGACAGTTACCTTAATCTTAATTAAACTTAAACCTGGCTGCGTTTTTTTCCAGATGATGGATATTTGACAACTTTCAAATAATATCACACAATTAATTAAAATGTCAAATTTTCGAAAATTGTACCCAGATCAAGGGTCACTTTTGTCTAATTGCTTTAAACTGGTTTTAATTTACTTACTCTAAACACACATAAGTGTTAACAATAAAAGAAAACAGAAAACAACTTTGTAACAACACATCAAAAACTTTTGATTTTAATAAAATCATTCCATCCCTATATTTTATTTTCCGTATATACCGATGTAAAAGTATTTCCTCAAATATAAATTAATATTTAACTCCATCCTGCAACTTGGTGGTGAAACTGGGGCCCTTTACAAATTAGACTTCATTAAAGTCTAATCAAAACTCTTTTACGACATCGTTTCTAAAACTTTTCTCTGTAACCACAGAACATTAAAAAGCGGCAAGGATCGTCTGCAAATTGTTTCTCTAGGAAAATGGCTTGGTTTTTACTTTCCTGACGTTTTGTTATATTACATATATACATATAGTTAGGTAACTATAACAACAACAACAACTAAAGCAGCCACCATCACTAAAGTGAGGGAAGGATCTAAAGTATTTCTGCGTTCCGGTTGTTGTGGCGTATAAATATATTAAATTTTCAAAACACTTTCTACTCTCTTATACCTACACTAGGTACATATTATTCATTTAAAACAATTTAAGGTAGAAAATAACTATGTACATTTATACAAACCAACATAGCGTACAATTGTACAAGTACCTTACCTATTCCTATGTATATGAAAATAAACGAAATACAAAAGGACCCGATTCCACAACAAAAGGGCTCGAGGTTATAGAACAATATAGAACTCAACAACTAAGCTAATTATTCAAACTATGTTAACTATGATGTAAAAAGCACATAGTTTTTTTTTTATTTTATTTTTGCAATTGTTGTTGTTGTTGTTTAGGTTTTCCAGAGAAAGAAAACTAAACAAGCTCCATTCACAATTTCCCCAGGGAAATATGCACTTACGAGCGAGTAAATGAGGTGTAATTATATAATATCCTGCGGTTGTGTGAAGTAAAATTTTACATCTTTTAATGTCTCCATATTTGTGTATGATTAAGTTTGTTTAATTCTGAAGAAAAATTATCTCATCTAAGGATTCCCCACACAATCCACCCCATAAAAAATAAACCATTGATGGAACAATTAAGTAAAACATGACATGGCCGCCATACAAAATTTCTCAATTAAAGTTCTATTATTAGATCAGGATACAATCAGTTTTTTTTTTTTTTTAATTGGGAAAAGTCTCGGTGGTGAAGGAAAAATTAATAAATTTTTTCTTCATTATAGAAACAGAAAATGATTAAGTTTTAACTTAAATTTAAAACAAAATCATCTTAATCAATCCATAATAAAATTTAATTAACAAAAGCGAAAGAGACATCGTGCGATAAAAGAGAATGAAAATCAAATCAAAAGACAAAGTTTTAATTTGGTGCAACATCAAGTTGTTATACGCCAGGAAACCTAATATAAAGAAAGAACTGACATAATTATACTTCGAGCGGTTTTGAAAAAATAAAATGCAAAATAAAAAAAAAGATACAAATCTTAGAAAGGCGACAAAACACCATTCATGCTAATCTGCAAAGATTTTCTGGTGAATTAAAATTTATTTTGCTCCCTTTTTTTTGTATACGTCGCCGTTCCTCGTCCTGGAAGTGGGGTTGGTTTTTCGTCCTTTTGTTTTTGTTTTTTTTTATTTTTATTTTTTGTTCATTTTGTGGATGCGACGGCAAACTTTGTGTGCTACTTAAGCAGTATTTGCATACCTATCTTCTGTGTATAGTATTTGCGTCGACTTCGTTACGTTATGGCGGGCGTCGAAGCTGTTGTCGCTGTGGCTGTTGCTGTTTCTGTTACGTTACTGTTTTGCTGCTTTTAGTGAGGCTGAGTATATTCTTGAGATTCTCTTCTCGGTAGAAGATAGATCTTGCTTCTTTATTTTTTTTTATCAAATTTTCTTGTGTTAAGTGAAAAAGTTTTTCATTTAAAATAAAAGCAGAAAAAAAAAGATTCCCTGATGGTAGGTTTTAGAAATTTTGTTTTATTATTATGTATTTTGCTTTCATTGCAAAACCTTGGTTCATTGTTTAAAATGTATCTTTTTTGAAGATCTATGCAAACTCCGCATTCTCATGCTTTAGTATATTTATGGAGGAAGGAGGTTATTATTATTATTTAGACATTAAGGAATGGTTTATGAAGGAATTGGATGCTAAGCAATTCATTTGATTGTTTCCTTTTTTTTTATTTTGTTTTGTTTTGCTTTTGTCTCGGTCTGGGATTTTTATAAATTAAAATTATAAGATTGTGCTTGAAAGAAGGGCAACTTTAGTCAGGTGTATACAGTATACAAAGGAAAACATAAACCATATTTATTTCTTATGTAGGCAATTCTAAGACAAACAAAAAAAAACAATTCTTCTTAAAATTTGTTTTAATCAAAATTTTAAGGAATCGATTAGAAAAAAGAATATCCAATTTAAATTATAATTCGGGTAAAACATGACATTAAAAATCCTTTATTTGCAATTTGTGAGTGAACAATGAACATATTTTGCATTATTTGAGGAAGGTACCTAAAATCAATTTATGCGGCCCATTGTTTGCTTGTCCAGTATTTGTTCAATTATGTTAAGATATTTTGAAAACCGCAAAGAAAGTAGAGCAACTTTTTAGTTTTTATGCAAAATAGAGTTATACAAGTAAATGTATGTTTGATTATATTTTGTGGATAAGGATTATGCAACATTTTGGGGTAAGAACCTCAAAATTAAAAACAAAACTACTTGAAATCAGTTAAGATGCAGTCATGTTATTAAAGTATTTTATATTTTCGGCTCTTAAACAAAGAAAAAGTGATTTTTCAAAATATTTTTGAATTTTTAACATTTATTGATAAATTGTCACTTTGAGTACAGAGCAGAATTGATGTTTTAGAATTTAAAGAAAAAATGTACGTAATAAAATAATTGTTATTCTTTTTACTAACCACAATTGTTTATAAAAACTTTATCTTAACAGTTTTCAGTATACAAAATTGAATTCAGTCTTACTGTTGGTTAATTTTCTTATTTTATAAATTATAAATCAGGAATAAATCATTTGGAAATAGTCAATTAATAAAATTCATCTTTAAATTTTATTCCAAGTAACAAGAAATTAAAGACGGTGAGGTGTGACAAATGTTGCAATGTGGGTCTTATTTTTATCATACGAAACCATAAGACTAAACAAACAAATTTGGACATGCCAGATCTAGTGGTCTCAAAAAATAGTTTTGTCTAAAATTTTTTTTGGGAGTTTTGATGTATGACTTCCTATTTGTAGGTTAAAATGATCTTGAACATATTAAAACTGTCAATAAAATAAAGATCTGTCTAAAATTGAAGTTTAGAATAATGGGGAGTATATGTAATATTTTGTATATATTATCAGTTGAAAAATCCATTGAAAATTAATTACAGGTAATATTTTAAAAAGAAATGACTTTGCGGTGAAATACTCACTCTCTATTTTTAAATACGTTATTTTCGATTTGTGACAACAATATTTTTTGGTATATTAAAAAAAAAATTAGATGTAATGGTTTTCAATGAAATCTATATAATCCTATTAGAAAAATAAACTAGGTTGCGCAACAGTCCGTTGAGAACTTGCACCTAATGACTTACAACTCACAAAAATTCCTGTGTGCGGGTACTGTTGTCAGGGATGGAGGTGGCTAACAGTTTAAAACCAAATTCGAACGGCTAATTTGAGAAAGCACTTTTCATGAGAAGAATTACTCTTGGAGGATTTGTCAATTCATCACTAGAGGCAGTACCCGTGGCACAAGCAGGGATTGAACCCAATACCTCTGGCATGAAAGTCTAACACATTAATCATCCTGCCACGGCAAAAACTATTTTGTTTGCTATAGTTTTTGAAAATTTCAGGTCTGATTTTATGAAACGAAGCCAAACAATTGCAAACGAATTTGAATACTTTAGACTTAAATTGACTTCAGCAATTTTGCGACCACCAATTTTGAGGTGAAAATGAACTTGTATTTGTAAATCTAATATTTAAAATAACGGCTAAGCTTTCAACTTTAAATCATATCATATACAAAATGTATGTTGTTTTGGTAATCTTTTTAAAATTTATTTTACAAAAAAGTTCAATGGAGTGTATACGCACTTACTTAATTTTAAAAATGTATTACTTTATTTTTTGTATACTTTGATTTGTATGCAAATTGACGATGCTTGAATAATTTACCAAAGAGTGTTCAAATATCATCAATAAGCAACCAAAGTATTTTAATCTTACTTTTAAAAATGGTCAAAAATAAAAAGAATATGGCAATTTCATTACTTGTAAGCATCGAATGATATATACACTTTGAAAAACAACTTTAAAAACCATAGTTTTGAACCGTGAAAACGTAATTCAAATATTTAAAATATTGGAAAAAAAATGTTTAAATTTAATTTTTTAATGTGAACAGTAATCGGCTGTACACAAATATAATGAAAATAAACGTTTACAGTAAGGTATTCCCAATATTTAAACAATATGTCGTCCCTTAATTATAAAATCAGTTGAATAGTTCTTGAGAAAATGCCTTTTTAACGTAGTGATATTTCTATTTATTTAATTTTTAATTTGAGTGTTAAAAATGGAAAAAAAATTAGATGCAATTTACTCTTTAAAAATAAATGTAATCTTTAAATACCATACAACTAAGGTATAACTCCTTGCAAAAAATGTGTCAAGGTTATTTCAAAAACTCAGTTAAGTTAAGTAAGTTAGTTCTCATGTTCCACTTTCCCTATTTATCAAAATTGAAACTCTCAAAATGGAGATATGTTTGAGTTTTTGTTAATTGAAAAATGCACTTACCGAATTACAATTGAATAATTATATTGATATTAAAATAAAACCAAGAGGGCTGTGAAAAATGTAACTGCTTTGTTTACTTATATTCTTTTTGATCTCTAAAAAATGTGAATTTTGTTTGTACTATAACGTATAAAAATAGAGCTAATAAATGTCAAACAAATCAAAACAATTCTATCATGAAAATATGGAAAACAAAATAAGGGACCAAATATCCATCCCTGTGGAACACTACAAAAAAAAATGTACGCACAAATTTGTAAAATATTTTGTTTTTAATTAATTCATAGTTTTTACACAATTGATTTTCCTCTTTCAAATTATATTTATAAAGAGTTAATTATTTATTCAAAATGTATTTTCTTATTTGACAATTCAACATTTATTATTGGAGATAGTTATCATAATCAAAAATCGAATTATAATATAACGTAAGGCCTTCATTTTTACTACAAAGTAATAGTTGCACAGGCCAAACTTACAAACTTGAATAAGTGACACAAAAAACCTATTAAGTTAGCATCTCAAAGTTGATACCACTTATCCAAACTTATTCAAAACTGAAACCTTATCGATAAGGCCACTTAAGATCTTTCAAGTCAATCTGTCGCAAACAGAGTGAATATATCCATAACCATATTATGTATTTTATTACTTTATCCTTTTTTCCCATTAACCCAATACACATATTTTTTTGTATATCCTTAACACACCATTTTCCTCAAGATAAAAATAAATCATTTCTCTATTTTCAAAAAAAAAAAGAAAAATGAAATATAAATTTGTCCTTGCAATCCAACTTAATATCAATTTGTATATGAAAAGAAAAATCTAAATGTCATCACTTAAGATTACCGACATTAGACTTCACATGAATAAATATAAATTCAAATATTTCAGCACTTATAAAATCACTGAATCTTGAATCATATTGAAAGCTTGAGAAGAAAAGAAGAAAATGCAAACAAAAATTGTGTCATCTTAAGAATTTCAACTAAGTAAATAATATGCTTAAAGGTATATGAACTGTGTACTATATGAACTGTGTATATGAATGTATATTTAAGTCTATAAAAGAAAAGCTCCTTCAATTTTTAGGTGCCCATATCTTTAAAATAGCAAAGTTATCGTGCGTAAATATAAAATGTAAATTGTTACAAAAAATTTACCCCGCAGCCAAGCATTTTACACCCCCATATGAAATATGTATGCATAGAGTATGGTAATACGGATATGTGATTTTTCGATTTCCATCTTCGGATTTTTCTCATCATTAAACCCATTTCGTATACACAAGCCGTTTTCTATCATCATTTTTACTCTTGGTGGTGTGCAATATTTTTCTTTTGTATAGACAATATATAAACAAAAAATAAGAAGTCATTTTAAAGATGCCATGAGAAAAAAAACTGAGTGCTTTGGCAATAATATCAAAAGCGTACTAAACCAACATCAAAAATGTAGGCTATAAAATCAAGCGTGAGGTTTTGAGCAGTGTTACCATGAAAAAACTTTTGTTGACAAGCTTAAGAAGAAAATCAAATATTTTTTACGTTATAAATTTAATAAAAATTAAATGCAGGGATAAAAAAGGAAAAAATCTAAAAACGAGAATTTTGGAACAACTTATATTTAACTTCACTTTTACTATAGTTCGTCCGTCGATCTTGAATTTTGATGTTAAGGCTTGGCTTTTATCACAGCTAAATGCAATCTTTTTGCACACAGGAATATTTCTTAATTTTCCAAAGGAAATGAAATTTTTAAAAAAATTTTCGACTATAAAATCTAGTTCCCTAGAATCTACATTAAAGGTTTTTAGAAAAATATCTTTTTTGTGTCGACCATATACGAACAACTTGCAGAGATATTGACTTCACATAAATTTTGTTGTACACTGTAACAATAATAGAATTTAAATAGTTTTTGCATCAAAAAATGTTTATTCACATTTAATTTTCGTTTAAAAACTATTGACCCATTTTTGAGATATCTAACTTTGGAAAAAAACCAAAAGTAAAATTATAAATTTTTGATCATCAAATACTGTAAGACTGAATTAGCGCTTGTGCAGAAAATATATAATTGAAATCGGTTCAGTAGTTTTTGAGAAAACTACTGTTATTTTTCGTTTAAACAAAACAATTAAAAAAAATGCCTTACACGAAAACTTAACTTTCAAGTTTGAACTAAATCGACACAATGGTATTCGTTGTAAGAGTGAGGACAGACATATAATCGGAACGGAATATGGGGACCCACATTTTTCTCTAACATCGTAATATCATGTTTAATTAAAATCTCAAGTTCGAAATTTGTTCCGAATGCTGACATAGTTCCTATATGTTCCTAGTTAAAAACGAAATGTGGTTTCTGAATGTGCTCTGGGGTCTGGAGCAGTTGGAAAGTGACAATAAGCTATGAGGGCCATTCCTAGTTGAATATATTTATGGTATAATTTAGAACGGTAATTGTAAAATCTCAAAAAGGTCAAAGATTAATGTAAATGTAAGGCTCGTGCTCTGACGCGTCATATCGGTATTTATTACTATAAAAATGAAGACGTGGGCGTGTCCAGTAATGTGAACGACGATTGGTATTATGTCGATGAGTAAAAACTTCTTTTCACCCGAAATTGATGTTATTAACATCAAAACCATGTTGTTGCAAAAGAACAAACGAAAGATGACTACCAGGATTTTGAATTTTGACCCTATTAGACTTTTTGAAGCCAAATGAGCCATCATAACCACATTGCATTCATTGTTAACTTGCAAAATATACGATATTTTGACAACTGATGTGACTGAAGCTCCTATTGCATATGCAGCATTCCATTGTGTTTAGCCAGTGACCAAAAATGTCTTAAATTACTTTTTTTATTTGCTGAAAAGTTAGTATAAGCTCATTGCTCACACACCTGATGATGGCAACACTGTGCCTAGTAGGTATTCGCGTATTTAAAAAAGGTAAAATGCGATTCAGATACAAAAGACATTTAATACAAAAAATTCACATTCGACTCTACACCACCTACATTCAACTTGGCTTGGGTGCTGTATAATTCCTCCCAGGGAGTCCTGATGGCTTTCACATCTCTCACATGAAACATTGGAAATAATTTAACAAATAATACGAAAGGAGTTGGGTATAGAACAAGAGTGTTGTTTGTTTTCTTTTAGTGTTCTGTTCATCCCGTGATGATGGGAAGATGATCCTTATGTCTTCTTTGGCGTTGGAGGAGACTAGGTAAAGGATAACGTCAACCAGCTATTGATGGTGGGCTTTGTTGTTCTTATACCGACAACACTAAAACGAACCAACCTGACTACCGCCAACGGCAGCATTAGTGTCTCAGTGTCTAACAGTTTCAGTCATCATTGACTGCAATAAGGAACCTAACGAAGTATGAAATCAGTTCATAAACTTCCGTAATATGATCCTTGTAGTGTACGAGTAGAAGCAGAGTTTTATTTGTTTTCTTTTTTCTTGATTCTCTTTTTTCCTATCTTCCTTCCATGTTTTTTTTTGCATTTTGTTTCTCTTCCTTCACATTTCTGTTGTTGAATAATCCTTTAAGGCAACTAACAGTCTTCATAATGTTTGTAATTCATTTTATTTTCCTAGCTTTAAGTGAAGCCAGGACTATTATATTTGTATGTTTATGAACGGTAGGTAGGTGTATAACTGCAAAATCGGCATGCGGCATGCGGCATGCGGCATTCGGCTTCAGAACAGAAGCGATCTGAAATCCTTTGCGACTAATGTTGTGCAGCTTTGCGTTGTAATAACCTACAATATTATATAAATCTATCTACAAAAAGCTATATAGAGCTCTCACACAATCGTATCTTTAGGGATCCATGCAAACAGGCGGTACACTGGAACAAACATTGAAATAGGTAAATTATATTGCCTGTGATGCTGCTTGGCTGGGTATAGGGCTGAGCTAGTGCTGTGAAGCTTATGGTTCCTCTGGAATTACATTTGATTTTTTTTCTCGCTCTCCCTTCATATTTATCCAGTTCCATGCCCAAGTCATAAATTAGATGAATGAGATCTTTTGTATGAACAGGACATTACATACATATGGATGGGTCAGATGTCGCGACTGGGTCGAATGTAAAGTATTGTTCCATGTGTGGTTTATATACAGTGAGGAAATATTTGCATTCAAATATTTAATCTTTTCCTTTGGTTTTTATTTGGATGGATATCTACATATAGCTAAACTAAGCCCTAAGCCCCTTAAGCTATGCATAGGTACACATATGTTTTAAAATTTAATGACAAGGAATTTATCATTCTTCTGAGGAAAATTATGGATTTAAAAAGAAGATTTAGAAGAAATATTAAATCAGAGGGGATTAACAATGAAAATCCTTCGCAACTCTTAACACCCATTTCTATGTTTAAATAATGTGGTAGGAATGTAATTTGTCTACAATTTTCTGCGAAGGATTAAACCCACTTGCACAATTTCATAGCAAAGATAAGCCCTAGAAAATAAACTCAGCAAAATAGAAAAAGTTTGGGTATGCACCTGGTACTAAACATTTCTGTTATCTGAAGAAAATATGTGTTGGTCACAAATATTATAAAACAAGTAGTTTATCTTTAAAAATACTAAAATCGCTACTAAATTGAGTCAGAATGGATACTTTGGCACTTGTTGATATTTGTAGTCGACCTAAATGCACTGTAGTCAGCCGTTTAGCTAAAAATTGGTTGTATACAAGTTTATAGATTAAAGCGTTTAGTTTTATGCCTCTCAAACTTTTTAAGGAACTAACCTGTCCAAATATGCCTCTTTAAAAATGCTAAACACAATCAAAAACGGGTTTTTTAAGGATACCACAACGAACAGTACAGCCTTTCAATTTTAAATCATTTTTTAAAAAAAGGTTTTTAGTAGTATTTTTTAGGTTTTTATTAACTTCCCATATATATATATTGTAACGTGATACCAAATAAATACATTTTTCGAAAAAAAATTCAAATTAACGTTTTTTTTTGTAAATCAAAAATAACTGAAAAAAATTGTAACCTCGAAAATTTTACAAACAAAAAATGATGTTATCTCTAAAACAACATCTGGTAAAATTTGAGATTATGGCTTTCAGCTTATTTAAACTAATAAGAAAAAATAAGAAATATTGTTTTCAATATTCGGTAAATTTTTGAGAAAATTCGAGTTCACAGTAACAAAACCTAAAAATCTAAAAAGTGCATTACTAAAAGTTGGTAAAAGTTTACTTTGGACTCAAAAATCTTTTCAAAACTTAAAAATATTGGCTTGAAATTTATTTTATCTCTTAGAAAATATTGTTTCCGTGATTTATTTTTAAAAAATCTAACAGTCTGTTTTTCATAAAAAAATAAAATCTACAAAAAAAGTTCGCAAATTTGATGAAAACTAATGTTCCGTCCTCGATATCTCGTGAACAATGAAAGAAATTGGACTTCAAATTAATATCATTCATCCAATTTGTATTTGTTTATATAAGAAATAAAAAATTTTAAAAAATTGTAAAAATTGTTTTGTGACTGAAATTCTAGTTAACAAAAATAAATTTCAAAATTAAACTTTTTCATTATATGCAAAATCTAGTTAGTAATTTTAAAGAATAATTCAACTGAATTTTTTTTAACAAAACACGAAAACCTAGAAACGTTTAAGCAAGACAAATCGACAGACGGGATGGAAAGTCAGTAGTATGGGTCGCATCTTATTATTCTGGAGCAATACAAACATATATTTTTTATATTAAGGAAGCAGCCGAGCTTAAACAACATTTTTAGAAAATATTATATAAAAATCTAACGGGTCATTTTTTGAGAAAATTCGAAGTTTTAATTTTTTACCAACAAATGTGTATGGCTGCAGCTATTGATACCTTAATTTCCAAGTGAAAATTCAATTTACCAATGACTTAAGCCTTAAGCCAAGGACCAACGTATCGACAAACTATCGTAATGCCCTTTTTGATTAAAATGATAAGGTCAAAAGTTGTATAGTAAATTAATAGTTTATTAATAAATTAATAAATTAAAATAATAATCATTCCATAACAATCGGCCATAGAAATCATGATAGTGAAGTCTCGTCCACCGTATTCATCACGATTTAGCGCACTGTGACTTTTTCCTGTTTTCAAGTTTAAAGAGAATAACTTCCACGAAACAACTGCGTACTTTTGGAATGATTGTGAACACACAAAATTAATGGCTAGGCAAGCTTAAGGACGTACCTTAAAGTGCATGTAAGGACAAAAAGCTGGAAAAGATGTATTGGTCTGAGAACGGTTAACTTGAAATGGATAAGAAATAAATTCATGAATATTATTAAAATGTTTTTCGAAAAAAATTAAAATTCATCTTATTTTTTGAAGAGTTTTTATCTGTTCCATTTCGTATGCATTCGTTTCCTCATATAAATCACCCAAATTCATGGTAAACTAAAGCTCAAAAATCTTTAATCATGTATAAAAATTTCCAGTTGAACACATTTTTTTTAATTTGTGCTCAGGATCTTATATGTTCTTATAAGGATCGATGAAAATTACATCCCCACCACCCCAAAATTTTCTCATGATATACGTACCGTTAAAAATAATTAACTACCTTCAGCCATCATCGCTCAAGTTCTGTCCAAAGAAAGTATACTCCATAAATTTCAAGTATGTGCCACTAGTACTATAGTACTCGTTCCTTACCAACCTACTTTGGAATAATTTACATTCACAAACTGTAAGGTGGGTTGGGTCCGTATCCACTGTAAAAATGTTTGCCTTTTTAATGTAAACTCAAGTTGTCCATCCGCATATTCGATGTTCCTCTCTTTAGGTTCTTCTTCTTCGACGAATGTAATTTTCCATAAAATTGATCCAGTATAAAAATTTCAATTTTATTTCCCTACTGGCCGCGTTCTCTACGACTACGACTACGAGTACTATATCACATTATTCGAGTCTATATGGTGTACTGATGTACTCAAAAACTCAATACTCCTTGGTCTGATGGTTGTGTTTCTGGATTCAATCGTTGTCGTATTATAATGTAGGTATATACATATCTATGTATCTTTATATACAAAGATAGGTTTTATAGACAGAGGTAGATGTAAATGGGTGGGGGTGTGAGAAAAGAGCTAGAGTTCAATGGAGCAGATAAACCTTTCAATTTGCAATTGATGCCTTTAGTATGCAGGTGAGCAGATGTTGGATTGGAGTGATCTGCCACCTGGGAGCAAACACGATGGTAATGGTGATGGTGTGTGGTAGGTATATCAGTTGGTTCCTGACTGAGTACATCCTTCCAAATACATGTATTTATTTATCTACTTATATATAGAGACATCACAACATGTTGAAAGCCACCGCCGCCGCCGTGCTGTATCAAGAACTGGAAAGGGGAATCAACTTCAAAAGTACCTACAATCGTACCTACTTTTCCTCCCCTCAATACATCCCTTTGCATATATTTGCTATTGAAAAATGTAGTAAGTTCTTCGAATTTGTTTATGATGATGATGTGAAATGTGTACTTTTTAATAATTTCAATGTAAATTTCACATCGCTTCTGCCTGCTAAAGAGGACAAGGTTTGGTATTCTTTCAAAAGAGTTATTGATGCTGGGATAAGCTTTGCAATTGATTTTCTTTTTTTCCATTTTATTGTTTTTTTTTTTTTATATATTATGTTTTTTGTTTGGTAATTGATTGCGGCTGGGGCTACGCTACGGTTGGGCTTTTGGGCCCGGTGTGGTAAGTGATTTTTTTTTTAAAGAAAAATATAAAACACTTTGAATTGATATGAATAATCAAATAATATCTGCTTGATTGAATGAAATGAATGAACTCTCGAATATACGAATATATGTGCAAAGATATAAGAATATATAAATATTGCAAGTTCATTGTCCAAAACGTGCTATGGGTGAATATGTGGGTGGATTTTTTTAAGTTTTGTTTTATGTGAGAACTTTTTGTTTCGCTATTAATTTTGGCTCGTGGAGTGAAAATAATTCAACCAAAATCATTTACTGACATATGTATATGTTATGATTTTTTTGGGTATAATTTTTCAATGTTCTGTTATCAGAGAGTATGAATTATATTCCTTGCTTAAAACAAGCATTTATTCGTACGTATGGTAACCTATAACTCATAACCCAGTTATAGTCTGTGAGGTGACCGTAGGGTACCCTACCTCATAAGCCGACTGGAATTGAGTGCCAGAAATGGATAGAGCATGACGTGGCATATACAAAACTACAGGGCGGGCTAACTTTCGATGGGCCTTGTGGTGGCAAAATGGCTACTTCCGGTACCGTTTTTTGGTACATACCTACCTCATCAGCCGACTGCAAAAATGTACAACGGGTCTATTGGGATTTACTTACAGATTTCAAAACAGGAGGGCGGGCAAAAAAAAACTTGGGCCAAACCGCTTGTCCGCCCATCTCGAAAAACGGTATTTTTGGTACAAACCTACCTCATCCGCCGACTAGACAAATGAGGTATCAAACGAAAGCTTAGACTCTCTAGATTAAGAATCCGTTGGGCGGGCTTACTTTCGATGGGCCAAACATGTGCCCGCCCAGCTGTTTTTGGAAAAAAAAAATCAAAATTCATTAACTTTTTACTTACCGAAATTTCAAATTTTTTTATCTCAAACTAAAGAAAAAACGGTGAGTTGATTAGTTTCACTGTCAACTAAATAAAACCTTTAACTGAATTTGTAAACAAATTAAAAATTACTTTAAAAAAGTAACATATATATTATTTTCTGCAAAACAAATTTTTCGATCTTCATTAGGTATTTAAAAAAGTAAAACACATACGAAATATAAAAGTATTTATCTTCATTTTTTTCAAAAAACAAATAAAATATAATATAATTTAATATAACACATTTACAAAAGATAGGAATAAGAACTTTGCATATTTCACACAATTATTGACATAACATTATCATTTGTTTCATCTATAATATTAAATATAAAATAGTAAAGATAAAAACAATAAAATAAATAATATTAACAAAATGAAAATAAAATTATAAACCTATACCAACATTTTTATTTGCATTAAATTTTTAACAATTGTCATCAGAATCTTCATTACTTAAATATTCTATTTCGTCATTTTCATCTTCATTTAAAATAATGTCATCAACATTTGGACTAGTTGGTTCGCCTTGAAACCAAACATTTTTTATCAACCATCCAAAATTTTCTGGATTGAGCTTTACACAATATTCCTGTGTTGTATTTTTCCATATACAACTTATGATTATAATAAATCATTCTCTGAAATAATTACCAATTTAAAACAAAATCTTAATCCTTTTGATGGAAATTTAAAGAAAGGATTTCTATTTAATATAACAACGGGTAGAGCGACAAAACAAAATATACCAGATTTTATTTTAAATGCAAATGAAATAGGTGAAACCCAAAAACATAATTTTATTAAAGAGTGTTCAAGAGAGCTTGATCGATTTGCAAAACCGATTAAGCGAAATAAAGTTCTTAACTTTGCGCCTGAAAGCTTAAAAAAACACTAAAAGAGTAGTGATGGTAAAAAACAGGGTCTTATGGAGGTTTAGTTCCGTGAACGTTTAATAAAATATCAGAAATGATTTTAAAAAGAGTATGTTCTACTGAGTCTCAGGAGATACATATTGTTTTAAAATCATCAGTTAAGGATTCGGAACACTACAATAGAAACGAAAAGGAAACCACAAATTTTGCAATATCTGGCCCAATACAAAAACGAACAGAAGCCTTTCTTAAATGTATAAAAAATACAAATTTCAAGAAAACTATGGTAAGATCCGTTGACGATACGTGTTTTTCTTACGAAGTTCTAAATGAATCTACTCATAGTGTGAAGAGTCCCAATACAATTGCGGTCATAAAGAAGCCGACACAAGGCTAATTTATCATGTCAGTAAAGCAAAATCGAATTCAAATGTCACAATTTGAGCGTCAGACACGGATATTCTTATTATTTTACTTGAAATCATGCATAAATTAAAACATTTAAAGATTTGGCTATCTAGTAGTACCCGTGGCATGATGGTTAGTGCGTTGGACTGTCATGCAAGGGGTCTAGGGTTCAATAATTTTCGCGGGTACTGCCTCTTGCGAGGAATTGACAAATCCTTCAAGAGTAATTCTTGTCATGAAGAAGTGCTTTCTCACATTAGCCGTTCGGATTGGGCCTTAAATTGTAGGTCTCTTCCATTCCTGACAACAGTACTCGCACACAGGAATGGTTGAGAGTTGTAAGTCACTAGACCCTGGTTCACAACAGACTGTTGCGCCACCCCATTTGATTTTGATCTAGTGGCAACTCAAAAAGGAACAATCTAAGTTGCATACATTTTAGAGAACTTGCCGCAAAACTAGAGATGAGTTTGTGTGCTGCATTACCTGCATTTCATGCAATCACAGGTTGTGACTGTACATCCAGTTTTTTTTCGAAAAGGAAAAGCTAAATCTTTATAATTACTAGAAAAAAATTTTCATTTTCAGGCCGCTTTTAAAAAACTAAGTAATGAAGCTAAACCTTTAGACGAAAAAAGCACTCAAATAATTCAAAATGTTACTTGCCAAATGTACGGCTTAAATAATTGCAAAAACGTAAATTTAGCAAGAGTTCAAATATATCAAAATCTGTATGGCTCTAAAAACGTACCTTCTTGCAATTTTTTTAAGAACATAAAATATTTTGACTCCATTTCAATTCCACCTTGTTTTAAGTCATTGTTTGAAAAAAATAAATAGGACAATATTCATAAGTTTAAAGTGGAAAATGCATCAGAGGTATATTGTGTGAAGCTCAATCTAGAAAATTTTGGATGGTTGATAAAAAATGTTTGGTTTCAAGGCGAACCAACTAGTCCAAATGTTGATGACATTATTTTAAATGAAGATGAAAATGACGAAATAGAATATTTAAGTAATGAAGATTCTGATGACAATTGTTAAAAATTTAATGCAAATAAAAATGTTGGTATAGGTTCATAATTTTATTTTCATTTTGTTAATATTATTTATTTTATTGTTTTTATCTTTACTATTTTATATTTAATATTATAGATGAAACAAATGATAATTTTATGTCAATAATTGTGTGAAATATGCAAAGTTCTTATTCCTATCTTTTGTAAATGTGTTATATTAAATTATATTATATTTTATTTGTTTTTTGAAAAAAATGAAGATAAATACTTTTATATTTCGTATGTGTTTTACTTTTTTAAATACCTAATGAAGATCGAAAAATTTGTTTTGCAGAAAATAATATATATGTTACTTTTTTAAAGTAATTTTTAATTTGTTTACAAATTCAGTTAAAGGTTTTATTTAGTTGACAGTGAAACTAATCAACTCACCGTTTTTTCTTTAGTTTGAGATAAAAAAATTTGAAATTTCGGTAAGTAAAAAGTTAATGAATTTTGATTTTTTTTTTCCAAAAACAGCTGGGCGGGCACATGTTTGGCCCATCGAAAGTAAGCCCGCCCAACGGATTCTTAATCTAGAGAGTCTAAGCTTTCGTTTGATACCTCATTTGTCTAGTCGGCGGATGAGGTAGGTTTGTACCAAAAATACCGTTTTTCGAGATGGGCGGACAAGCGGTTTGGCCCAAGTTTTTTTTTGCCCGCCCTCCTGTTTTGAAATCTGTAAGTAAATCCCAATAGACCCGTTGTACATTTTTGCAGTCGGCTGATGAGGTAGGTATGTACCAAAAAACGGTACCGGAAGTAGCCATTTTGCCACCACAAGGCCCATCGAAAGTTAGCCCGCCCTGCAGTTTTGTATATGCCACGTCATGCTCTATCCATTTCTGGCACTCAATTCCAGTCGGCTTATGAGGTAGGGTACCCTACGGTCGCCTCCTGGACTATTAATTCATTTTTTTAAAGCCAATGTCAAATAGGAAATTCAAAAAAAGCCATGAAATTGTATGAATGAAGTTGGCTTTAAACTCCTGCTGATTGTGCTGAAAATAAACTTTAAATATTTGATTTTTAAAATAAAGTACGTACTTTTTGTCATAAAATAATGTTTTTGAGAACCGCCAGGGATATCGACTTTGAATATTTTTAACTTTCCATAGTAATTTATTGTAATTTGTAATTGGTCCGATTTGTCAAATTGAAATTTTTGTTATTTCTCGGCGGTTCAAGGCCCATAGAGTCGAAATAAGAGATTTTTAGGAAAATGTCTGTGCGTGAGTGTGTACATACGTTCGCGACATTTCTTGTATCGTCCATAGCTTAAGAACCAGTAGAGATATCGACTTCAAATAAGTTTTGTTATACAGATAATAATGCAGAAAGATGCAGAAAGGGCTGTCAATAAAATTGATTAGGTGTTTTTTTTTTTTACCACAGCAGTTTAAAAAAAGGTGAAAATATTGGTTAACTCTAAATATCTCGCATACCAAAACCGTTAGACATTTTATTTATATTATATATTGTAACGTGATACCAATCCAGTATATTTAAGGAAACAAATCAAATTAATGTTTTTTTAATAAATAATAAAAAAAAACTGAAACAAAAAATTTGTCACTTAAAGTTGTTAAAAATTGAATTTCGACTCAAATATCTTTTGAAAAACTTGAAATTATGGCTTTAAACTTATTTTATCTTATAAGAGATATTGTTTTCTACATTCGGTGAAATTTTGAGAAAAATTGAATGGACAGTTTTTTTACAAAAACTAAAAACGTAAAAAAATAGATACAAATTAGTAATAGATAGTTGAAATTTTGGATTAATACTTATTTAATCTCATGAAAACTATTGTTTTGAACATTAATTAAATTTGTTGAACAGAAATTTAAACATTTTTAAAAGTTCGTAAAAATTGATTTTCGACTCTGTCTTTTCAAAAATTTAAAATATTGGTTTCAAACTTATTTTATCTCACATAAACTATTGTTTTCGATATTTAGTGAATTTTTGATAAAAATCCAACAGGCATTTTTTTCATAAAAAAAATTAAAATCTACAAAAAAAAGTTTCCAAAATTGGTAAAAATTGATGTTCGATTCTCGATATCTCGTGAACAACAGAAGACATTGACTTTAAATTAATTTCATTCATCCAATTTGTATTGTAAGAAGTAAACATTTTTAAAAAAATGCTACTTAAATTGGTAGGAAAACGACAAAAAATGTCGTTAACAAAAATAGATTTCGAAATCAAACTATTTCATCATATGCAAAATATTGTTTGTTATTTTTAAATTTTTCAGAATAATTAAAATGATATCTTTTTTAACAAAACACGCAAACCAAGAAACTTTTGAGCAAGACAAATCGACAGACGGGATGGGAAGATATCGGTGTGGGTCGCATCCCAGCCTCTTTTTTTAACAGATTATCACGTGAAATTGACTTTTAAAAAATTCAATGGGTGTTTTTTATTGGCTTTCATTAAAAAAACAGTTTAAATTTTTTTAATTTTAAAAAAAGTAATAACTAAAAACAAATATTTTTCACCTTATAAAATTTTGAAATCATTGCATCTAAAAATAACGTCTAGAAAAAGCCTAAAAAAAATACTTCTAAAAGTTGGTAAAAATTGATTTTCGATTCAAATATATTGGCAACAACTAAAGAAAAAGTTATTGGATACAAAGAAATTTAATCTTAATTGAAATATTTTGTATAGCAACTAGTGGAATTAATTTTGTTTATAAGAAATAAAAACTGTCAAAAAATTATGCTTAAATTCATAAAAATTCGTTTTCGAATACAATTCTCGGGAAGAATCAAATTAAAGAAAAAAATGAATATTATTTTATCTTATAACAAATATTGTTCTTAGTCCTTATATATAAAAATTTTTACATAATTTTAATAAAATAAAAAAAGTCTTTTGCGAAAAACATCTGTTTTGCATTTTATTAAACTAATTTTCTTTCAAATACAAAAAACCCAAAAACAAAATAAAATTGTATGTTGAGGGCTTTGTTGAGGAATTTGAACTTTAAGCAATTTTAAGTCATACATTTGGGTCAACAAATATTTATTTATTATTTTTATTTCTTACATTTTTGAGAAGAAAATTCTGCACACATTAATGTTCTTATGTGTTATATAAAATATATTTGAAGTCGATACCTTTGAGGCTTCTATAAATGCTTCTATAAATATTGACGAAAACAATACGTGAAAAGATTTTAGGATGAATGTCAACAAATCAGACTGATTCCAATGCCTTGAAATTTTAAGTGGAGAACAATAAATAATTTGTATTTTTATAATATCCCCATGTGGTGTTCGCTATTTTGGATCAAAAAATAAATTTCTAAACTTTAGATTAATTTGTGTGAATCATATGATCCATGTTCTTGTAGTAGTCCTGGGTCGTCTAATTGGCCTTATGGCCCTACTAGCCGCAATTAGCCCCAACCTACCCTATCCTACTCCGAAGTTTATACCTGAAACACTAATGATAATGACCAATTAAACATAACAGTCTATAGCGGATGCTATTATACTAAATCAACCAAGTTTATATTGAATTTACGATACCCATAACGTTTATGTCTACTTATTCGTTTGTACTACAAACAAAATGTATGCAAAATCAATCGATAAGAATAATTGCATAGCCATCAGCAATCGACACCTCAGAAACAACCTCTGCTCCAAGCCTCCGCAATAAAATCCAAACACCATCATCATCGTTATTATAATACGCGCTGTTGTGCTCTATGCCAATCACATTATCTCCAACTCCACAAATTCTTCCTCGTCCCTTGCTCGTCCCGTGAACTATGATATTGTATATCAAATGATTGGGTCAAATTATGTAGACCATCATTTCCTTTAATCTAATTGCATTACTCTCTTGCCCGATCGATCCTTCTAATCAACTTATTTTCCCATTGGCATAACATTTTTATTTGTTATTTGATTTCTCATTTAATTGCTCGGACAGAGAATTCATAAATAGATGCGTCAGTTAAATACCAAAATACAATCCTTTTTCATTCGCATCCTGATATAACGTATCTACACTACTTTACTTAAATTGTCTAAGTCTATGTTCTGTCTGCTGTTGTGTGGTTGAACTTTTATATTTTATATAAAAGTTTACTCACAATATGAGATGACCTATCATTAATTTTGGAATTAAAAAATAATACAGAAACAACAACAAAAAAAGAAAATAATGATACAAATGAAAAAACCTTCCGCCTTAATCATGAAAGGCATTTCTTTTATTTCATAGAAAAGAAACACGCCCTACACCGTCTCGTCCGACCCATATCTTTTTCTTTTTTCCATCATCAATTCTATGATAAACTCGGATGAAATGTAACAAGGGCGCCAGAAGCTAAAAGGGTCTAACAATCGTTACGAACGCTGATTGCTTTTACAACACAACGGCCAAGCATAAGAAAAAGGATACAATTCCCAGTACAAAATCAAACACCCTCCCCCCCCGCTTCCATCTACTCTTCTGCACTATTTATATCAAAGTCGGAGTATCTATAAGCCCTCGGGTGACCAAAATCAAAATGCGTCACGGAAATAAAAAGAAAAACAATAATGAATTGCAGCTCCTTTTCATATATACAATACAACCACTTCAGAGAAAACACACAATCTTCAAACTCACACACATTCATACATTGATACTAGCACTAGATACTCTTGATACTTGAAGAAAAATATTTCTTGCAAAAATATCACGTCCTATATTCATTTATCAAAGCCGAGACAATTGCAAAAGTTTTCTTCTTTTCAAATGATGGGCGGCACTAGGCGGTAGTAGTGGCGGTGGCGGCAGCAAGGATTTGAAGAAATGCTTTCCACTTTCCACAGGGAGAGAGAGCATAACAATAAATGAATTGTGCCAAAAACTTAACCCACATACAATTCCATAACCCATATAACCTCCACAACCCCCATCATACGACCCGATAAAGTCATCAAAATAAAAAATAAGAAAAATTAAGGATTGAACCAACGAGCGGCGGCGTGGCGATGGAATGGCAAGGACCAACAGGACGAGGGAATTAATTAAATTTTCATTGATTTCTCTCTGGGAAATTAGTTGGTTATTGGGAATATAAGTTGGAAATTGTTTAACAGTAAGCCATCATACTCGTTTTACTTTACTATACTCCTTCGGTCTTTCTAGTCGAGTCGAGAGTCGTCCTTCCGTATCCTTTTTTAGAGTTTCAGAGTTTGTTGTTTATCTTTTTTTGAGACTTTTTTTTAGTTGTTTTTGTTTTATTCTAACCTTTAGCACTCGAATGCTTTTATTATAAGTAATGGATACTTTTTCTTTCCGCTTTTCGCTTTCTGCCTGTTTCGTCTTTTTTGTTAGGCATAGAATGAGTTTCTAGATGGTCCTAAAAACTCAGCGAAAACTTTAAGATTTTGTAAAAGATGTTTCAAGGCATCACATAGGATAAAACAAAAGTTCTATAATGTTCTTTTGTTCTTTTGTTTTTCTTTTTGTAAATAAATTCGTAAGGAATATGATCAAAAAGGAAGAGCTAACAAAACTGACCCTTTAATAAGGGTTTTTCATTTGCAGCTACATATATACGATATAAGGGGTACTTGTGCTGCGGTGCGATGTTATCATTTCTTTTTATTATACCGACACGCAATTTTTGTGTCATGCTTTTTTGACCTTTTAGCATTTTTTTGTTGTTATTGTTTATGGTGAATGAGTAAAAAGTTATACTTAATGTTCTCGAGTTAAACCTAGCATTGCATTATTATCCATATCTTTTGGTATTTTGTCATCTATTTTTAATTGTTTTTTCTTTTATATTTTAATTTTCAATTAAAACTAAGGCATTGTAAGGTTCATTTACGCAACAAGAAATTCGTTAAGTAGATGAGATGATGGTAATTTTGGAGGAAGACGTAAGATGGACGTTTTGTTTGGTTTTTGTTTCAATGGCTGATTTCACTTAGACTTTATCATTTAGAGGAACTTTTTAACTATTTTTGTTCATTTGAAAATATAAAAAGAAGGGCCAAGCTGATAACTTCTCTTTGGTTGGGAGATCAACCTTACAAATTTTAAGCAATTTTTGTGTAGGCTTTTACAATTTATCAAAAAATTGTGATCTTTTAAAATGGAATAATTGGTTCGTGAGATCTTAAGGTTTAATCAAATTTGAATTTTTTTTGCTACATCCATCAAAAAAGTTATAATTTTGGTTGTTTTTGAAAATTGAAAAACCAATTTTCGAACAAATTGGTGAACGTTTTCGTAGCCTTGAAATGTTGTCCGGTGTACAATTAAATGAAAAAAAAAATACTATGTATTCTGGACCTCCGGTCCAGCCAAAGACTGTTGTGAAGTATTTGGATGTTCATTTGGGTAGTTATTCTATTATCAGCAGATCTTTGATCAATTGATAACATAAATAAATAAAGAAAATAAGATAATATACTCGAATGTACACATTTGCAAGGAATTTTATTTTTTTACTTAAATTAAATAAATAATAATTTGAAAATAGACTTAAATAAGTACACGTTGATCTTGACAGCAAAATAAAGTTTTTGGGTATAATAACTGAAAGTTTTGATTCTGGAAAAAGTGCTTAAGACCACTTTTATAAACGGGGTCTAAATAAGAAATTTTTCATCCTTGAAGATAAACATCAGTTTGTAAAGATTTATTTAAAATAAGGGTCAAAATACTACAAATTGAATACGAACATTTTGACAAAATAATAGGAGGAATTATATCAAAGCCAGATTTGTTCTACACATCAATTTCTTTTAAGCTATAAAAAACATTCTGTTCTGAAAAACTTTGTTGTTTAAAATCTATCAAAGGAGTAATTTCATGATACAATTTTCGATTGTGTTAATCACAACTATAAGAAGTTTTAAATAATTGAGCAAAAATAACTGAATATCATTGGATGTAAGATCCTCGTAATCCATACTTTCTTTTAGAGTTCAAAAATAAACAAAAAAGATTTTGAATTATCTTTTATATTTGATTCAGTATTGATAATACATTACCCATACAAAAACTTCTTGAGAAAATTAAATTCTTTCCTCAACCGAAAAAAAACTGCACAATCTTCCGAAAGGTTAAAATAAATAAATTGGGTAGCGCAACAGTTCGTTGTGAACCAGGGCCTAGTGACTTACAACTCTCAACCATTCCTGTGTGCGAGTATCGTTTTCAGGAATGGAAGTGACCTACGATTTTAGGCCGAATCCAAACGGCTTTTGAGAAAGCACTTTTTCATGACAAGAATTACTCTTGAAGGATTTTTCAATTCTCGCAAGAGGCAGTACCCGCGAAATTTATTATTTTTTTTTTAAATTAAGGTGGCACAGGCAGGGATTGAACCCAAGACCCCTTGCATGACAGTCGAACACACTTTTTTTTTATTTTTTTTTATTCATTTTTAATAATTGAATCTTAAACCTATCTTAAAGCTAGACAAAAATTCATAAAACTAGGCTAGTTATCCATTACTTACAACTAACTTAATGGTCCCATACGGACACTCTAAGTTAACTAATCATACTTAATACTAATGCCTTTCGGCCCTAAGATCTATTTTAACTTCAATTCAATTTCATTTATTTTTGTATTCATTAGAAAATTTAAAAAACTAATATCAGTATCCTTTTTATATTTACATAAAAACTACTTACAATTAGGTCCTTAAATAAAACTTAAAGCTTACTTAAACTACCTATAAACAACTTAAAACTGGAACAACCACCTAGTCCAACGCACTAACCACCATGCCACGGGTACTACCCTTCCGAAAGGTTAGTAATACTTTTAAACGCTAAAATGTCTTATTTTTAGCATTCTCTAAATTTAGTTTTCTTTTGTTTTTAAGCTTAAACGACTTTTACTTAGTTAAGGTAGGAACTTTTAAAACTTGCAAAGATATCCTCTAAATTCATCGTATATGGACAAACTTGCATACAGATGAAACATTCCGACTTCTGGCATTCTGTTCCGAATAGGAAGATATTGGATGCTTCCAGTGAATTCAGAATTGATAATGTTATATTAAACGTAATAAGGAATCATTTAGCCTGATCAGCAGGTGTAAATGAGAACACATTAATATCGGGCTTATGACAATGCAATTAAATACGACCTAACTAGAATAGAAGATAGTAAACCTATCTTAACATACTGCTTGAGCATACCTAAAAAGATACAAATTCGCACATAATCAGGCCAAACTAGCCTACAGTCCTGTCTGAGCATTGGTTTCCATGCGCTCTGCGTGACCCAGCCATCTTAGTAGTGGGACTTATAAAATTCTGGCTAAATCTACGTCGCTGTAAAGCCCGTACAGCTCGTCGTTCCATCTTCTCCTCCACTCCCCTTCTATGCATACGAGACCGTAGATCACACGAAAAACTTTTCTCTCGATGAAACCTTTTTTGACATCGAAAGTTTCTGTTAAGTTGTTTCCAACCTTTATAGAGTAGCGTGAATTCTCCATGGTCATCCTGCACAAACGGACGAGTTTGGCAGGGATACCAAAACTAGACATGGCTAAACAGCTCGTCCTTATAGATGCTGTCATATGCGGCCTTGAAATCGATGAAAAGATGGTGAGTGCCGATATGATGTTCTTGGGTTTTTTCCAGGATCTGCCGTAATTTGAATATTTAATCGACTGTCTAAAACCACACTGATAAGGATCTTTCAGGTTGTTGACGATAGGCTTTAAACGTTCACTTATTACGGCAGAGAAGATTTTGTAAGTGTTGTGAACTAGACTGATTCCTCTATAGTTGGTGCATTTAAGAGGGTCTCCTTTTTTCAGAATCGAGAAAAAAATACTGGGGTTCCATTCATTGAACATGCTTTCTTCCGGCCATATGTTACAAATAAGTTGTAGCATGCTACTAACCAAATTAGCTCCCTATGCTTTGAAGAGCTCGGCATTCAAGCAATCTGCTTCAGCGGCTTGGTAAGACTTCAGCTTAGATATGGAAAGGTGGGATTGTTGGCGTTCGTCATCTATGTTGAATGGATAATCCTGCCTAACAGCGGAATTTGGTGCCGTTATACAGTCTGCTCTTGGTTCATCCTCAGACACAGAGGATCAAAACAAAACCGTGGTGGAGGTTGATCTGCCTAATTGTAGCAAAAATGCTGCAGTTAGTACAGATTAATCTCCAACACTCCATAAAGGCCTCGGCCTCACTTCTTCTCCGTCTGGCGACTAACGGGGAAGATATTGTCCTGATCCAAGAGCCATGGGTTGCAGGATCCGTTGTTCGAGGACTCAGGACTCCTGGATACTACACACTTTGTGTGACAGATAACGTAGCATTAATGTATTTTTACTCCATCGTTTCAGTGACAAAGATACCACCGTAGCTAGGCTAGAAACAACCAAAGGAAGTTTCTGGCTGGTATCGGCGTATCTTGGGCATGACCACCTTGGCCTTCTCCCTGGAAAAACCCTGGAGAAAGTCGTCGCTGAAGCGGAAAGGCAAAGGATCCGCCTAATTATTGGGAGCGATGCTAACGCTCATCATACTGTATGGGGCAGTACGAATATCAACGACAGAGGTGAGTCTCTTTTTGATTATATTCTTGGTACTAACCTCTTAGTAAGTAATGTTGGTAATAAACCAACCTTCATAACTAAAACTCAACAAGAAGTCTTAGACATAACTCTTGTCTCAGATAGTATACACCATATGATCTTGGACTGGAAAGTATCCAAAGAACACTCGTTCTCTGATCATAGATATATCCAGTTCAATATAAATGTGGATGATAACCCGAGTCCATTGACTTTTCGAAACTATCGGAAAACTGACTGGGCTTTATACAGGAACTTATTACAGAGTTTACTAGAACCTGGACTATCTAGTCCTTCCTCTAACGCTAACGAACTTGACAACAAAGTCAATGACCTTACCTCAGCTATGAACAGATCGCTAGAAATTTCTTGTCCACTTATACACATAAGAGGAAAGAGGAAACCACAATGGTGGGCCTCAGAGCTTGACTCGCTCAGGAAGGAATGCAGGAAACTTTTCAACCGAGCCAAAGCTGCAAGACTAGCCTCTCATTGGGACTCCTACAAAGAATCCCTAAGAATCTACAAGAAGGCACTAAGGAAATCCAAGCGATCTTCTTGGCGATCCTTCTGTGGCATGATAGAAGAAACTTCTGAAGCCTCTAGGTTACGGAAAATTCTTTCAACTAATCCAGCTAAGCCAAGCTGCTTGAAAAATGCAGACGGCTCCTGGACTAATTCAAGTAATGAATCACTGAACCTACTATTGGACACTCACTTTCCTGGTAGTTCTCTTACCGAAACTTGCAACAGCTTTGCACGTTCAAGTTCAAATACAACATATCCACAAGGTCTGATCACAAAGGATAAGTTACAATGGGCTCTCAACAGCTTCAAACCATTTAAAGCTGCAGGACCAGATGGAATAATACCAGCAGAATTACAAAAAGCCTCTGATATAATTGCACCAATCCTTGAGGCAATTTTTACCAGCTGTCTTTACCTGGTCCATGTTCCCTCGGCATGGAGAGAAGTTAAAGTTGTCTTTATACCTAAAGCAGGTAAATGCTCCCAAGTTAATCCTAAAATTTACGACCTATAAGTCTATCATCATTCCTTCTTAAGACCCTGGAAAGATTGATCGATATCCATTTAAGGGCACGTATCGATACAAGACTTCTGTCTTCGTCTCAACATGCCTACTGTAAGGGTAAATCGGTGGAAACAGCGTTACACACTTTAGTACGCACCATCGAATATTCCCTCCATCATAAAGAGTTCACTATGGTTGCTTTCCTTGACATCGAAGGTGCCTTTAACAACGTGGACACATCTGCAATCACTTCTGCACTGACATCTCTAAATGTAGAGAGTTCGCTTCGGGAGTTAATTCATTTAATGCTTACTAGCAGAATAATTGATTCAAAACTGGGCAACTCTTCTAGTAGACGATTCGTTAGTAGAGGGACACCGCAAGGTGGTGTTCTATCCCCTCTCCTCTGGAACCTAGTGGTGAATGAAATCCTAACTAGTCTGGATGCGGAGGGT
Source organism: Eupeodes corollae (assembly GCF_945859685.1). Classification (NCBI taxonomy): domain Eukaryota; kingdom Metazoa; phylum Arthropoda; class Insecta; order Diptera; family Syrphidae; genus Eupeodes; species Eupeodes corollae. Next base: position 118,520,706 of record NC_079149.1, read on the forward strand.
TTCAGAGTGATAGCCTATGCGGACGACGTTGCTATAGCAGTTTCAGGAAAGCATCTTAATATCCTAAAAGAACTCTTACAAAATGCCTTGGACAGACTAATACTCTGGGCTGATCGGTGTGGACTGGGTGTTAACCCACACAAAACCGATCTGGTCTTATTTTCGAGGAGATACAAAATTCCATTTGTCAACCCTCCTTACATTAAAGGAATCCAATTAAAATTCTCAGACAAGCCCAAATACCTAGGTCTTGTCTTAGACAAAAAACTAAATTGGAAACGCAACGTACAGGAAAGAGTCAAAAAAGCTACTGTAGCTCTCTTTTCTTGCAAAAAAGCTATTGGTAATAAATGGGGTTTACAACCCAGAATCACGCATTGGCTATACACATCGGTAATCAGACCGATTTTAACGTACGGTGTGGCAGTATGGTGGACTGCTTTAGAGAAAGGTATAAACAGGGATAAGTTGAATAAAGTTCAACGTTCAGCCTGCCTATGTATAAGCGGATCGCTTCGCACGACCCCGTCTGCGGCACTGGACACCTTGCTCTACCTTACACCTCTTGACATATTTAGTAAACAAATAGCTGCAAGCTCTGCTATCCGCCTCAATGCTTCGTCGCAGTGGACTAACAACAACATTGGCCACTCCGTAATTCTAAGGTACTTAGAATCAATTCCAAAGCACACAGACTACACCATCCCCCAACTACAATTCGATAGGAATTTCCAGATTTCTATACCTACCAGATCTTTTTGGGAGGATAGGACATTCTTAGAGGATGAGTCAATCCACTTTTACACAGATGGCTCAAAGACCAAAGAAGGGGTTGGTGGTGGTGTGTACTCTGAACGACTGAAATTAAGTCTCTCATTCCGCCTTCCCAATCATTGTAGCGTGTTCCAGGCGGAACTTTTGGCGATTAAGGAAGTCTTGTCTTGGCTCAAAGAAAACGTGATATCAACATCTGATATCCGTATTTTCTCCGACAGCCAGGCCGCTATCAAATCTCTGGACTCAGTCTCTACAAACTCTATAACAGTCCATAACTGTCGATCATTTCTAATGGAGATGGCGCAACAGTTTAATATTCACCTTTGCTGGGTGCCGGGCCATAGAGACATTCCAGGTAACTGTAAGGCAGATGAACTCGCCAGGAACGGTACAGTACAACCCATCCTACCACGTTTGGCAAGTACTGGCATACCAATCGCTACTTGTAAACTGCTACTAATGCAAGACGCTGTGAGGAGGGCAGGCACCAGGTGGACCAACATCACCACGTGTCAAGCCACAAAAAACATCTGGCCAACACTGGATTTAAAACGTTCAAGGTGCTTGCTCTCTCTAAGCAGATCGCATATAAGCTCGATAATAGGTGTCATAACCGGACACTGTCTAATAGGAAAGCACGCCATGAGACTAGGCGTATTCTCAAATGACTTTTGCAGAAGCTGTATGGACGAGGAAGAGGAAGAAACGGTTCTTCATCTTCTCTGCACATGCCCTGCTCTAGCTCGAAAACGCAAGAATTACCTAGGAGAATTCTTCTTTAACGATCTAAACGATCTAAATCATATCGGGATAATCAGCCTCTCACGTTTCGTAAGAGACTCTAACTGGTTCCATTGAGCTTAGGAGGAAGCCTCAAGATTCATGTGGTATCACAATGGGCCATTAAACTGGCCTAAGTGTGTCCGTTCCATCTTGGACAGCCACTATAACCTAACCTAACCTAACCTACAGTCTGCATATTTACACTTTCAATTTCATTTCGCATTTTCATAAAACTTTCGAACTTCATTCCTGTTTTTGAAACTCTATCGATAATTGTTTGTATTAAACTTTTGACCGATAGAAGGGAAATTACATGGCAGGGGTTAGTCCTTGAATCCTTAGATGTAATCTAGATTTTCATAGTTTAAATAAGCCTTAGTTAGATTTAAGTTTTAATTTTATTAAAACAAAATATGTAGATTGATAAAATGGTTTTCTTCATTTTCGTAAAATCATTCTAAAGACAATACCGTGTTCTGATTCAAGATAATAAATAAAATAAATCACATAAGAAAATATTAATAATAATATCAAAAGTTTTGATAGCCTTAATGTCACAGTCACGTTATGAACAGTCAAATAGGTATACAGACAAATTTTTAGAGCTTTCTTTATCATTACATTACGTTTCACATTCTTATTTCATATTTTATTTTTGTTTAAAATCCCAACACTATCGTTTACGAATTGTATAGCTCTCAAG